>NC_060896.1:9381388-9681388 GCF_014805685.1 Silurus meridionalis | reverse complement strand
GTGTGTGTATATATATATATATACATATATATATATACATATATATATATATATATATATATATATATATATATATATATATATATATATATATATATATATATTTATATGTGTGTGTGTGTGTGTGTGTGTGTGTGTGTGTGTGTGTGTGTGCTGACGTCACACTCTGACGCAAGCACAGGGAGAAAAACAAATCCGGTCCTGGTTTTCCTGATGTCTCAGCTTTAAACTGACTTTACTTTCGACCTTCCAACTTGTGCTGGAGTAAAACGGAAGAAAAGCTAAAATGACTACTGCTAGTTTCAGAGACTGTGCGGTAAGACAGTGGTTTGTTATTGATTTACACCGAGGAAATGATTTCTCTTCTTTTTGATAATATTCACAGGGAGCTCTTGAACGCTGCATTAAATCATTCACTACTGAATCCCTGCAGTAGTAAATACACAGTGCTACAGTATCGTGTTTTTGTGTGTGAAGTGCATATGAAAAGAGAAGTGTTTTTGCTTTGTTAGTTTGTAGATTTGCTGTTATGGCTCATTTCTTTACTATCCACAGAAATCTGGAGCTGAAATAGTTTTGAAAAAGATATATAATGCTTTTTTTGTTGTTCTTGTTTTGATACAACTTATCTTTTACTTAGAATTGTAAATATGGTGTACCTTTAAATATATATAAAGCAAAATGGGCAATAATTACCCTTTAAAGTAAAGAATATTTACCCTCCTAGGATGCACAGTGAAGGTCCAGTTGTGGTACACAATCCGTACATAATCTGCTTAAATATCAACAAGAAAAAAATAAATAAATAAGTGGTATAATAAAATTGAATTGGTTTTTTTTTTTCTTTAGTGCTGCCCTGAATTAGGAATTTCACATATGCATTGCATATGTTTGTTGTAACCTAGTTGATCAACGACTATTGTGAAATAGTCTAACATCCTATATGTGAAATAGCATAATCAATGGAGTACTGAATCAAAAATTAAATTTTTATTTTCTTGTTTATTATTAGCCGATTGTAGATTCTGCATGTTGTCTGAAATGTGTAGGCAGTAGGTTCTGTTTCTTATTTTCAATGCAGAAAGAATTAGTATTTTCTAGTTATATTGTCATGTTATATTTCCAGGCATGGAGGGCAGAAGGCCTCCCACTGTCCACCAGCAGTAATGAAGCCTGCAAATTGTATGACGCCATACTCACACAGGTATATGTGATATACACAAGATATATCCGAGCATTACCTGTAGTATACTTAATAATCAAAGTGAAATGAAAAATGTTGCACAATACAGAAATGCTGTGATGACAAGATCAAAACAGCAGATAGGTCATTCTCTTTCTTTGATAACTTCATGTTCTATGCCTTAAGATTTTTAGGTTTACCAAAAACAACCTTTTATTTTATTACTTATGTAAAATAATAGGTCTTAAAAATGCAATTCTCTGAAAAAAAAAAGTTTTATTCATTCATAGTTCAAGAGGAATACAGAGAATTAATGGATGCTTATTATTTACAAATGGAGATACAAGACTTCTGACCTACTCTACATTATTTGACTATTTATGTTGCTTGGTGAAATAAAGAAGAACATTGATGCTATAAATTATAATTCTTTATGCCTACTATTCCAAAGGTGTGCACATTTTTGCACTCGCCCACACAGACTGCCTTTAAAAGTATTTTGTTTTTAGGAAAAGAGAGCTTTTAATCCTCTGTATGTTTTAATGATATAACTTGCTATATAAATCACATCTTTTCTGTAGCGAGGTAAACAGGCTTTTCCAGAGAAAACGCAAAGATTTGGAAAGTCTAGCGCTTGGTTAAAGCAGCAGTATTTATACGTGCTCACATTCTCAAAAGCTATCCAATGTCATTTCCTGTGATCAGTATGTAAAATGGCGTAACGAAGAGACCCTTGGAGGAATTGAGGGCTGTATGGCGGCAGTCCAAGCAGCTGACCCGGACTTTGGTATGTGAAATGGAGAGTATAGTATGTGCTGGGAGATCAATGTGCTTATCCTGTATGCTTATACTGACATAAACCGTTATCTGTTCAACAGAGGAGATATAGGAATATCATGTTTCTCCTGTTTACAATTTATACTGATGTGCTCTTTGTATGTTTATGCTAGTTTTACCTCTTTATTCGCACTGCAGTGATGGGGCATGTGATCAGCACCGGACTGCAGTTGGTAGGGACGGGCAGTTCAGTACTCCGGGATCAAATGCTCTCCAGTGCCGTGAGGAAGACCGTGGATCTGGCCAGCTGCCAGGAGCTCACAGCCAGAGAAAAACAACATGTCAAAGCTATCGACCTCTTTTCAAAGGGGTGATTAAAGATAATTCACATGCTGCCCAAATTCTGCTGATCTGGGATATTATGTATAATATATATAATATTCCATCATCTGCTGAAAGGTTACTCCCCTACCAGTCATTTAGTAATAGCAAGACAGAGAATCCTGAGTGCCTTAGGCGCCCCCTCTATAATTTGACCTCTATATCTGTTTGGCTGCTTGAAAATCCAATTTGGTTGAACAAAGTTCACTGTACAACAAAAGCTGTAAAATGCTCTTTGAGTCATGAATGTCATTAAGTATAGAAAGGCAGACGACCCTATAAACCCTATAAAACAAATCACATCATGTCATGGAATGTGGCTGCTGAAAATTCAAAAATAATCTTTAAATATGGAAAAAAGTCTTCTGCTGCAATAGTTCTGATTTTTTATTTTTATTTACATACCACTCATTTATATGGAAACAGTTTAAGCAGTACAGAGGTCGAGATTGAAAATGAGGTTGTCTGTTTCAGAGCCTTGGGCAAAGCCTGTGATGTGTGGGAGGATATTCTGGTAGAGCACCCCACAGACATGCTAGCTCTGAAGTTTTCCCATGATAGCTTTTTCTATCTGGGTGAGCAGACTCAGATGAGAGACTCTGTGGCTAGGGTTCTTCCCCACTGGAAACCACACATGCCTCTCTACAGGTAGCACACTCCGTTCACAGACTTCAGATTCTGTATACAGTGTAATACACTATAATTCACTAATAAATTTTGGAGCATAACTTTAGGGATTTGTGCTTATGGATTTGGTCAGGCACTGATGTTGAATGAAAAGGGAAACTATGTCATTATAAACCATGCTTTTTTGCTAAGGGGCATCGTTATACTGGTACATGTTTGGGGCTCTTTAATTCCATTAAAGGCAACTTTTTAATATCCTTAGTAATCATTTAAAGACCTTGTAGAGAATTGTGTGATTTAAAGTGGGATGGTCGGGTGTCTACATACTTTTGGCAATATAATGTATTCATGTGTACATCTGTTCTTTAGTCTAAAAATTCTAATAAATGCTCTTGTGTGTTTTTTCTTTAGCTATCTAAAAGGCCTGTATTCATTTGGACTTCTTGAAACTCGTTTCTATGATCAGGCTGAGAGAGTAGCAAAGGAGGTAATCATTTATTTCTTAATGCAACCAGAAAAAGCTGTATGACAGGTTGATTATTTATTTATTTATTCTTCATTGAAGCAACAGTTATATTTTTTTTTAGTAATTACATTTGAAAAATGATAAGTGAATAAGAGAAAAGAAAAATCCTGTGATATTTTATGTTCCTGAGTGGCTGTGCATCTCCTGATAATCGTGTAATAAACTCATAAACTCACAGTCAGCGTTGTGTCAGGGTGAGGGTTCAAAACTCATGGCACCTTTGGACCAAATGTAATACACCAGCTTAAGTACATTAAATGTCATCACATGTCAACAATAGACACAAAAGCAGTATGAATAGTAGGGCGGGAGAGAGAGGGAGAGAGAGGGAGAGAGAGATAGAGAGAGTGAGAGTGAACATTATAAGAGGAGAAGATAACCAGGAGTGATGATGTTTTAGCTTTACTTTGCTGAAGGTGGTTTGTTTATGCTCCACTTTGACCAGATGCTTGTGAATTATAAATTATATCCAATTTACTCTTGTTATGGACTTTGTATTATTCTCCAGTTGAGAATATATAGGAATTATAAAACAAAATGCTTTAACTTTGGTTAGGTTCTTTCATAGTTTGCACGTAGCCTTGACTTCTCTTTAACTGTGTGCATCCATGGATTTGAGATAAGTGCACGTGGTAGTTTATTACATAGCATTATAAAGCACATTTCTATCAATGATATTTTAAAATCTTACATCCTGTAGCCTTAAATGGAGAATATTTACAGGGTTAAATAAATAATATGCATTATACAAAAGTGTTCTATCATTTGCCTTTATTTTATTTATTTATGTCAATATATTTAGTGAATTATTTTTGCTCTGGCACATCCTTAGGGTCTTGCTCTAACTCCTGAGGATGCCTGGTGTGTCCACTCTGTAGCTCATGTCTATGAGATGACAGCAGAAATAGAGAAAGGACTGAAGTTCATGGCATCTACTGAGAAAGACTGGATGGTCTGTACTTAATTATTCAATCAGTACGTACATTTTTTTCCGCCTTCCATTAAACTGCTGTATCTTTCATTCTAAAGGTGTGTGATATGTTGGCATGTCACAACTACTGGCACTGGGCGCTTTATCACATTGAGAAGGTAAACTTTTCTAATTGCATCTCTACAATTTAGTTAGCTATTTATATATATATATATATATATATATATATATATATATATATATATATATATATATATATATATATATATATATAATATTTCCTTCAAATGTATGTATTGAAGCACAGCCAGGAGATCAGTGTAGCAGATTGAATGTGTTATTAAACACTGCATATACATAAATAAATCTGTGAAGGAAAACACGTCCAAATCTCCACTTTGCAGATGCCAGCAATAGCTTTATTTCAATAAGTCCAAACCCTATTTAAATTACGAGCCACCTACACAAATCCATTTGTACACCTGGATAATTAATTCAGTACAATTATGTTAAATTCATTTTCTGCTTTACAAATGGTCTTTCACAGAATACATGCTATATTATTTCTTTTGAATGTTGGTAAAAGTAAAGTACTTAATGGATTAAAAAAGAAAATCGACCACCACTAGTTGTAATGAACAGAAAAAACTAAGAAAATGTCACAAATAGTTAGATTTTTACCAAAATATGTATTTGTTAATTGTCCTTTTTTGTACCAAAAAAAAAATACAAGCATTTTAATGTATTAGAAACTTTTTTTAACATATACATATATTAGGTTAGAGTATGTAAAAGAATTTCAATTACAGTTTTCAGTTTTTTGTGTAAATAACCAGACTTTATATTGCTGTAACTTTTCTTGTATTTGAGATTTAGGTACCGTAATTTCCGGACTATAAAGCGCACCCATATATAAGACTCACCCACTAAATTTTACAAATATTTTAATTTTTAACATAAATAATCTACACTAATGTACTTTACACAGGCTTTAACAAAAGACACATTACACACGGTGTAACAGGTGAAATAAGTTGGTCTTCCTTTAAGAGCAGTGCGGTATTTTGGGAATAGCATGCCACTGCATTTTTCCAGTATTACTGTGTGTGTTCAAGACTGAGGAATATGTCCTTATTATTTTTTGATGCTGATTTTTTTTATGCTGATTTCTAAGTTTCTTTGACTAACCCATAACACTGTTGCCAAGCACGAGTTTTGGAAACCTGTCTGTGCTTATATGATTTCTGTTGCAACTGGAGTTAGTGAGCTCTCCCATGACCCAGACTTACAACGGCTTACAACGGCTTGTATCTAAACAGTAGCCTACCAAGAAAGTCATTGTTCACTGTCTTTCTCCTTCCTTTCACAACTATTTCTCTCGGGAGTTTATCTTTTGGCATCGTCATGCGTTTAAGAAAAACTTTTTCTCTCCCGATGCCGTGCAGCTCAGAACACAGGTGAGGTGCGTTTTTTTGTTTCCATTCGGAAATTTTATTGGTCTAATGTTATGGGGTTCAGTTTTTTGGCTTGAAGTTTGTGAAACCGGGAAAAACCCGGGAAAAATTCATAAATTAGCCGCTTCGTTGTTTAAGCCGTGGGGTTCAAAAGTAGGAAAAAAGTAGGGGCTTATAGTCTGAAAAATACGGTAACTGCGACATTTAATGAAGTCTGTAGTTTTCAGAGCGTACCCCTATGCAGTATAGTGGGAAATGTTTTCTAAATAGTCTAATTTTTTTCTCAGGTCACCATACATGTATGAAAAAATCGACATATGAAAATGTAAAATGTAATACATCTTTTTGTCCTTTTAAAATCTAATGCATTTTAATTAAATATTTTTACGTTATTTTCTGGTGTTGTGTGTTCTTCAGGGAGAATATGAAGCAGCATTGAGCATCTTCGATGAACAGGTTAGTTAAAAGATTGTTTGTGGTTGTGAATGTAGACATTTTTTAATGATTATCACTTGGGATTATAATTTGGGTAGAAGATATAAGAATGAATAACCATATATTTGGATTATTTCCTGATAAGATAAAACCACATGCATTTGCACTTGTATTCAGATGAAGCTTTAGCACCAATGTTGTTCCTTGTTTTACACAAATAATACTCAATCCAACATAGTAGTGTTTTGTGCCTCATTTATTTAAATGCATTTGTGGCTTTTGAAGAACAAGTACACTATAAAAACCTTTTAATGAAAACACTCTGGTGCAAACTATAAGTGAATTTTGCTCTTATTGTCACAGTTATACTACTTGTATAGTATTTCACAGTTCTACTGTATGACATCTTTAGAAAATGCAGTCCTTGCAGTATAATTTATAAGTCTTGTAAACATCTCAGCTGTATCATCGCTGTAGAAATTCAGGAGCCATGCTGGACACAGTGGATGTCTGTTCACTGCTCTATAGGCTGGAAATGGAGGGTAAGGCACCATCTAAATACAAAATATACTATAGTACTTCTGTCTCTGATGTGACTGTAGCATGTAATTTTATAGTCTAAGTGATGTCAACTGACAGTCTTTGTAAATGTTAAAATAACATTTTTAAAATATTAAAATAAGCCATAATAATAATAATAATCACTTTTATTTAAGGACAAACACGGTCCATTGTGTACGACAATACAACAAGCCAAAAAACAGTTTATATATCTCTATGTACAGTATTTATCTTCAGTTTGTCAAAAGTGAGCACACGCCTCATATTTCATCAACCGCTTTTATTACACGATCTAAAGGAACAATATTATAGAAATGAAGTGTATATATTTTAGAGTAGTATTTGTGTAGCAGTACAGATTTACAGTCCTCTGAAAATCTCAGCATACAGCCATTATTGTGTAAATAATGTAAGTACATGACAAAACTGTGTCCAAAGTGTCAATAGTTTCTGTGAGCACCATTGTTATCAAGCATTTCCTTAATCCTCCTGGGCTTAATCACCAGAGCTACACAGGTTGTTGCTGGGCTCCTCTTCCACTCCTCCATAATGACATCACAGAGCTGCTGGATGTTACACACATGGCGTTTCTCCATCTTCTGCTTGAGGATGTCCCACAGCTGCTCAATAGAGTTCAGGTCTGGAGAGCTTTAGGTTCTTCAGCAAAGCAGTTGTCATCTTGGCGGTGTGTTTGGGGTCTTTATTTTGTTGGAAAATGGCCGTTTGGCCCATTTTCTGAAGGGAGGGCATCATGTTCTGCTTCAAATTGTCACAGTTTATCTTGGAATCCATTTTTTCCTTAATGAGCCTCAGCTCCCCAGTACTAGCAGCACTCATGCAGCCCCAGACCATGTTGCTACCACCACCACCATGCTTGACGTTAGGCAAGACATTTTTCTTGGGACTCCTTACCAGGGTGTCGCCACACATGCTGGACACCTTCTGAGCCATACAAGTTTATCTTAGTGCTCATGGGCAAGGGCAAATTGTTTGCAGGCCTACTTGTTAGCCAGATTCAGAAGAGGCTTCCTTCTGGGATGACTGGCATGCAAAATGACTTGTTACAGTGTGCTGCGTATGGTCTGAGCACTGAAAAGCAGACCTTCAAATTCTGCAACCTGTAAAGCCTCATACGTCTGTTTTTTGAAGCGACTTCTTCGATCTACACTTTCGAGGTCTGTTCTGAGTGGAACCCGTCTTGGAAAACCTCAGTTTCAGGATGTTACTGATCTTCTTATAGCCTAGGCCATCTTTATGGTGAGCAACTAATTCTCAAATCCTCAGAGAGTTCTTTGCTATGAGGTCCCATTTTAAAAATCCAGTGGTCACTTTGAGAGAATTGTACTCAAAGCACCACATTTTAACTGCTCTAATACAAGATACACAAATTTGTATGGTCCTGTTTAAGCAGACAAAACCATGAACAATATAAATAGGACTTGTGGTTGTGCATCGTTAAATCGTTAATTGTATGTTGAGCATTTCCAGAGGACAGGGAACCTGCTGTACAAACTGCACATTGACCACGCTTTATTTCTATAGTATTGTCTCTTGAGAAGATATACAAAATAGTTGCTTAAATGTGAGTGGTGTACTTACTTTTGTGACATGCTGTACATCTTCATACTTAGTTTTCACAAGAGGTGCTGCCCCTTGAGCCAGAAAGACATGAAAATATCATTGCTGCACCAGCATATTTTACAGTGGCAGTCAGGATTTATTTTTTATGCACTCCCATTTTTCTTGAAACATGGTTTGAATGGGCAAAAAGATTGAAAAATCTGAAAAAAAAAAAAAAAAAAAATCATTTCAGTAATGGCTTTGGTGACAAAGGGATCTGTACCTTTGTACAACCCCAATTCCAAAATGACATTTTCTTTTTTTTTCCTTAAAATTTTACATTTCCTCAGTTTAAACAATTGGTATGTTTTCTATGTGAATAAATTATGGGTTTATGAGATTTGCAAATCATTACATTCTTTTTTGTTTATTTATTTTTTTTTTACAGTGTCCAAAATGTCTAGATAATCAGGGTCGTCTTTACATCTAAATGAATCGTAAATCAATGATTACGTTTTCAAGTAGTTCCTTTTGCCCAGTCAGAAATTGCAATAGATTGTGTATATTAAACAGTGGCAGTAATACTGTTGTTGTCTGTACAAGCTATTAGAAAAACACATTTTTGGTTTCAGGTCCGATGTCTACTAAAACTGCTTGCTTATCAAGTTTTAATTCACTGAAATATGTTGCAATATGATCACATGGTAATATGCGGAAATGAGTTAAAATGTGACCACATTGTCGTGTGTGTGCTCTGACTGCAGGTGTGAGTGTGAAAGAGCGTTACCGGGAGCTGTTGCCGATCACTGATCCCCACTCTGAGGACCATACTCTTCTCTTTAATGACCTGCACTTCCTTATGGTGTCTTTGGGCTGTAAGGAAACAGGAGTCACACAGCGACTGCTGGAGAGCCTGCGAGAACTCACAAAGTGAGCTGTTTTACACTTACACTTCCAACTAATAAAGTGTGGAGGTGTGTGAGATTATTTAGAGAACTCAACCACTGGGTGCCAGAGGAAGATTTATGAGTGTCTCTGCAGGCTGAGTAACAGCTCTCAGATTCATGATCATGATCGCAATTTTCTCTGATAGAGTTTCTTTGATCGTCATGGTGAATGAGCAAGTGGATCAAGAACAAGAAAGTGAACAAGGCTAAGGATGAGTGAATTGTAAGAGTAGAATGCTTTATAATTTAATGTGAGGGGAAAATGTCCTTGCAGTATGCAGCATCTGTTTAACACTAGTATCATTTCTCCAGGGAGCAAAAGATGTTTTTGTCCTTTGCAATGACTTTTGTTGCACCATTTTTGGAGGATAATCTGGAAAACTGCTTTTTAGAATAGTGCTGGGTTTTAGCCTTACTTTAATTGTTTATGAATGTGTTTAGTAATTATTGTTTACGGTCTGATGCTTGGTCTGATCTCTACACAGAGAGCCTGAAGAAAATCATCAATTCCAGCTTGCTAGCACTATTGGATTACCCATGTGTCAGGCTATGGTGGAATATGATGAAGGAAACTACAGTAAGACAGTGGAGCTGCTCAAACCCTTAAGATATCGCTTCATGCAGATAGGGGGCAGTGATGCACAGGTCAGGATCATCACAAGACCTTGTGTCCGCAATTTAACTTACCATAACAAACAGTAATTTGGTTGTCATGTATTGTTTTCCAATTGCTAGGAACTAACTTTGCTTGTCGCAATTTTTTCTTTTAAGAGGGATATTTTCAACCAGCTACTTATCCATGCTGCAATGAAGTCACAAGACAAACACCATCAAAGATTTGCCAGGTGATACATATTTCCTAACCCGATTATCTGCAAAACAACAGCTTATAATGTATAATGAGCTTCCTTCAGCACACCTTCTGTTTTTTCAGGTGCCTGCTGATTGAAAGAGATGCAGCGAGACAGAACTCCCCCCTCACTGACCGTCTCATTCAGAGAGCCCACTCTCTACACATTTAAAACCCAGAGTACATCCATTACAGACATATTACCCTAATTATTATCACTTCCCATACTACTACTGCTAAACTGCTAGACCTTTAATGAACGACGTCTCCAGTTTTGTGATTTTTTGCAACTTTTATTACTTAAAAAATATTATCTTTAAGAGAGAAAAATAAGACTGGTGTCACTGTCACTGTAAGTGATAATGGGAACTTGTTTCATGGACATTCCACAGTATTGTATGTAATAATAACGAATATTAATTTTGACATACCATTCCTTAATTAAAAAAAAAATTATTTTGGAAAATTGTTGGGGTATAAGAAAAGTAATCCTTGTGCTGTTAACTGAAAAATAATTTTTAAAAGGGAGCAGTTTGATTACCACCCCGAAGTTTATTTTCCAATAACAGCCTGTTGTATGTTTAGAATAGTGATTAAACAAGGAACAGAAATGAAAATAAGTGCTTCAGGTGCACTCTGAGGAAAGCCTATTGATATCTCAACAAAAAAAAAAAAAAAAGCTCAACTATATAATGTTTAAAAACTATTATATAAAATTGAAAATCAATTTTATTTGTCATGAAATGCATTTCAACAATACAACTAAAATACAATGTTTGTTTAAACAGCACCAGTTTTGTGTTTATTCTTTTAAAATAGCAAGCAGGTAAAAATACCACACAAAATCTTGTATGCAAATGATTAGTTTATTTCTGTACTGTAAAAAGGCAGCCAGGTAAAGAGTCCTCTCTTCTGTGGTCTCTACAGCAATGAGCTAATCTCATTCTGGATCTGAGAAACAAGCATCTGAGACAGCACAATACCTCCAATCTGCTGAGCAGAAACACAAGGTCCAGGTCAGAGGAGGGTTTAAAATCTTACTGATAATGTATAGACTGGTTATACATAAATACCTATTTACCTTGAGGTTGTAATGCATGGTGCAGTGTACAAAAAACACTATGATATACACTATGCATACTAGAAGTAATTAGACACCTGACTTATATGTGCCATTTCAGAACCGGAGGCATATACCGTATTTTCTGGACTATAAGCCGCTACTTTTTCCCCCCATTTTGAACCCAGCGGCTTAAACAACGAAGCGGCTAATTTATGGATTTTTACTGGGTTTTTCCCGGTTTCACAAACTTCAAGACAAAAAACTGAACCCCATAACATTAGACCAATGAAATTGCCGAACGGGTTCAGGTAAACCAATGAAACTCTTTATATTTAATCGCGCTCCCACTGAATCGGGCCGCACCACATCATAAATATGGATGATGTTCCTCTGACGTTTGACCTGCTGCTCACTCGGACTGTCTACAGGAAATGCGAATCATTCAACACGCTGAAAACAACCGGGCATGAAAAACGCACTTCACCTGTGTTCTGAGCTGCACGGCATCGGGAGAAAAGCTTTTTTTAAACGCACGACGATGCCAAAAGATAAACTCTCGAGAGAAATAGTTGTGAAAGGAAGGAGGAAGACAGTGAACAATGACTTTCTTGGTAGGCTACTGTTTAGATACAAACCGTGTAACAGACACTGTCTTTTGTTAAAGCCTGTGTAAAGTTCATTAGTTTCAATGTAGATACCTGCGGCTTATTTATGTTCAAAATAAAAATCTTTGTCAAATTCAGTGGCTTATATATATATGGGTGCACTTAATAGTCCGGAAATTACAGTGTGTGTGTGTGTGTGTGTATATATATATATATATATATATATATATATATATATATATATATATATATATATATATATATATATATATAGAGAGAGAGAGAGAGAGAGAGAGAGAGAGAGAGAGAGAGAGAGAGAGAGAGAGAGAGAGAGAGAGAGAGAGAATATAGAATATAGATATATATATGGTTCTTTTTTGCTGTTATAAAAAAAATTCTGGGAAGACTTTCCACTAGATTTTGGAACATGGCTCTGAGGATTTGTTCTCATTCAAGCATTCCAATTCATCCCAAAGGTGTTTAGTGGGGTTAGTGGGTTTTTTGTTATTAAGTTTATGGGTTTTGGGTTAATCAAGTTCTTCCTTATCAATCTTGACAAACCATTTGTGCCACCAGCTTGAATATACACTATATTGCCTGAAGTAGTGGGTCACCTGGTCATAAGTATGGTATGTGCTTTTTAAACATTGCATTTCTCTTTTAGTCCCAATTTGCTCTTATAATTCCCTCCATTCTTCTGGAAAGCTGTTCCACTAGATTTTGAAATGTGCTTATGGATATTTGTGTTCATCATGCACAGCTTCATAAAGATATGGTTAACATGGGTTGGAGTAACCAAGATCTTGAGTGGCCTGCTGTAGAGCTCTGACATCAATCCTGTTGAACATCTTGGGATGGATTTGAACACTGACTACACCCCAGGACTCCTCATCCTACATCAGTTCCTGACTTTACTAACACTCATGTAGCTGAATGAGCACAAATCTTCACAAAATTCTGTCCAAAATTTAGTGGAACATCTTTCCAGAAGAGTGGAGGTTATTATAAAACTATAGAGCATTAATACAGAATAATGCATGTATGGCTGAAGGGGTCTCTGGTTAACACATTTTACTCTATTTTCCTTTTACTCTTTTTACTCTATTTTACTTTATGTAGCATTTTCCAAAATTAGTTTAACAAAACATCAATTCATTCACATTTGTGTATTTTTTAGAGGGCAAAACACTGCCCTCTTTCCATTCGGCAGAGCAATTTGTCTGTAACAAATTGTCGAGATAAACAACAGCAGCGAGGGATGTGAAAAACTGTGGCTCATTAAAATGCGGTTTAGCAAGAAACAACTATTTAGATTTATTCTCCCCTATATACGTCAAATGAAACAGCAAATGTTTAGTGCAATGCAAATAATTTGAAGCAATGTTTTATCGATTTAGGTCTATTTTATTCTAATAGGTGAAGTAAGACCTGCACAAATCAATATGACCTCCTGTTTTTCTCTGTTGCAAATGCCCTCTGTTGAGCTCTTTTCCTCTTCATCCTTATAAAAGATTTTTAAATACATATTTTTTGCTGTACATTCGGTTATAAGAACATCATTATAAAGGAGCACCATTAATGCAAATAAATTAATCTTAACAAAAATTTCCATTTCCTAAGTGTTTAAAAAATATTACCCATGGAGTTTGTGTTATGACTTCCTGGAATGATTGTGCTTGCTACCTGTGGTAGAGCCAGCCCCAAAGCCATGGTCCCAACAAAAAGCAGATGAGATTCAATCCACGTCACTGCTCTGTCAGCACATCCCTCTGTAAAAATGGACACTGCAGCCTCCAAGTACTTTTGGGTTTGAACCCCAAAACCGCACATGGTATTGATCACAGTCTAAAAGAATGTAAATTACATTTTCATTAAGGAAACATTGTGCTTCTCTCTAGTTGCTATTGCAATATAAGGACAGCAGGTGGCAGTAATGCCTCAATATGATAATTTGCAGTTTGCTCTTTGACTTTTTAGTCATACATAATCTCCACCACTGACATTAGGTTTTGGCATTTTCTAGAAATAGCCCACCATGATTATAGAGAAGGTTGCAATCTTATTGGTTAGATTTATCATTGTCTAAATGTTACCGGGGTACGTTATATGTTATGACAGGTCCCTCACAGAGCAGAATAAGAAATCTCATCTGTCTACACTGGTAATTGGTTGCACCCAGCAAATTTCTTTAACGTTTCCATAATTGCTGACTTAAAACAAGGTGCATTGCAGAAACACCTAGCACTCACCTCTATAGGTACAGGGGTGCAACAGGAGAAAGGAACTGCACATCTCTCCGTGCTTGGATTTCCCTGACTGCAGTTAAAGTAGATGTTCCAGGACCAGTCGGTGTAGTTGTTCCAGCCACAGCATCTGAACTGGGATGTTGGAAAGGGGATACATTTATATGAATATTGCTATAAGATCAATGCTTGAAGTTTCATGTTGTCCATGATATTTTTTCCTAGTATTCAGTGATAATTATGTGATAATTATTTCATTCAGTGTGAGGCCATAAGCATTATTGATATTCTCATTTTAAATACACCTAAGCAATAACCTGAGCTGGAACATTAACACTGATCAACATTGTATTTAGTTTGACAACTCTGTAACCACAGCTTTATTTATTTAATCACTAACCATCATTTAACTTTCAAAAACTAAACAAATAATAATAATAATAATTTTGATAAATGCAAAATTTCCTAAAAGAGTTTTGCCAAATGTTCCCAAAATGTATTGTATTGTGTTATAAACTTCCTCTAGTACAGTTGAGTGTTGTAACAGTTCCCAAAAACAAATTCCATCAGCGTGCTATTTGCCTTTTAAAACTCCAAATCTGATATTTGCAGACGTGCCTCTTGCTGAATGTAATCCATGAGATTCTGAATGTCCAGGTCATCACGGTAATGCACAATGGCTTTCTTCACAAACCTCCCCAGAGCATCTCGTGTCTAAAAGGACAAGGATACACACTGTATATGTCAGCAGATTTGCCTGCATCTATCTAGGTTAGTATGCAGATGTCCACGGGGAAGCATGTGGGTCCTTGCGGCATGCCCACATCAGCTAGCAGAAGATCTAATATGGTATGACGGGTGTGCTAATGTGCTTTAGCATTGTAATGAACTCTCGCCTCCCCCAGACTGCTCCACTTTCTCTTAATATTGCTCCCTTCACACTAAAAATTCCCTGTAAGTCCTCTGATGGAGTGTAAAACCGATCCACGTTTATGGGGTTCAGTGGTGCAAAACCTG
Organism: Silurus meridionalis; assembly: GCF_014805685.1. Classification (NCBI taxonomy): domain Eukaryota; kingdom Metazoa; phylum Chordata; class Actinopteri; order Siluriformes; family Siluridae; genus Silurus; species Silurus meridionalis. The sequence continues at coordinate 9,666,228 of NC_060896.1, read as the reverse complement.
GGAGAGTTGTGGTTTAAGTGGCAGAATGGAAAATGAAATGGTTACTTTGGGATCAGCTTTTGTTATAGACGATTGTATAAATTGGATCAGGCAATTTAAAATTGCCTAAAGTCAAACATTGTATTGTTTTATGATGGTTTTTTAATAGTGATGAATGAACTGGTGTATACATTAAAACTTTTTACAGAATCATTTTTTGAAAAGTCATGCAAAGAGAAAAGCGTTCTCTCACCTGGTCAGAGTAAAAGAAGCCCATGATTGCTATTATCAGTTGGATGAGGAAGAGTAAAGTGAGGCTGAAAGAGAACTGAAGAGGGAAAAAAATCACAGGTCTTAAACACAATCAAGGACACGGAGTCCTGGTGCAATAATTTCAACTGATTCTCACTGCTTTAAGGAGAGGAATGTTTTCTCGCAGTGCTCCGATGCATCCACAGTAGGTGATGAAAAACATGACGACACCCACCACTATTAATATGATGGCTGGATCGATGAGGAATGTGTCTCGAACTGGGTCTGTTGAAAAACACAAAACCGACTGAAATGGCTTTGCATTCCATAATCATTATAACATGCAGTCAAATGAGAAGTACAGTGCATACATTTTTCTCATACCTGTTGCTTTCTGAACTCTTGCATATACTCCAATAGCAACAATACATAAAGAAAACATCTGAAAGAAATTATAGATCAGTCGTTATTATTCATAGTATTTGTAATGTATTATTAATAACAAAGGTGGTAGTCATGCTACCAGTAGATTTAGTAGCAGTGTGAGTAGTAATATAGAGCTTTGTAACAAGTATTGTTCATCTAGAATATTTTGTTACTTTTGTTACTTTAGCCATAGTACATAGAAGAGGTGGAGAAGGTTTAGGTACCTGGGGTCAACAGTGCAAGGTAATGAAGAGTGTGTTAGAGAAGTGAAGAAAAGAGTGCAGGCAGGGTGGAGTGGGTGGAGAAGAGTGATAGCAGGAGTGATTCGTGATAGAAGGGTTTTTGCAAGAGTGAAAGGGAAAGTTTATAGGACTGTGGTGAGACCTGCCATGATGTATCAGAGAAGTATGTGAGGGTGGTGCAGGACATGTATGAGGACAGTGTGACAGCAGTAAAGTGTGCAGTAGGAACGACAGACTGGTTCAAGGTGAAGGTCGGACTGCATCAAGGATCAGCCCTGAGCCCTTTCCTGTTTGCAGTGGTGATGGACAGGTTGACGGACGAGGTCAGACAGGAGTCTCCCTGGACTATGATGTTTGCGGATGATATTGTGATTTGTGGTGAGAGTAGGGAGCAGGTTGAGAAGAGCCTGGAGAGGTGGAGGTATGCGCTGGAGAGAAGGGGAATGAAAGTCAGTAAGAGTAAGTCATAGTACATGTGCGTGAATGAGAGGAATGCAGTGGAGTGGTGCGGTTGCAGGGAGAAGAGGTGGAGAAGGTGGAGGAGTTTAGGTACCTGGGGTCAACAGTGCAAAGTAATGGAGAGTGTGTTAGGGAAGTGAAGAAAAGAGTGTTGGCAGGGTGGAGTGGGTGGAGAAGGTTTTCGTTGGGAGTGACAAGGATGGACAAGATTAGAAATGAGTTTATTAGAGGGACAGCCCATTTTGGACGTTTTGGTGACAGGGTGAGGGAAGCGAGATTGAGATGGTTTGGACATGTGCAGAAGAGGGACATGAGTTATATTGGTAGAAGAATGTTGAGGATGGAGCCACCAGGAAGGAGGAAAATAGGAAGGCCAAGGAGGAGGTTTATTGATGTGGAGAGGGAAGACATGCAGGTAGTTGGGGTGAAAGAGGCAGATGTAGAGGACAGGGTGGTATGGAGATGGATGATCCGCTGTGGCGACCCCTAATGGGAGCAGCCGAAAGAAGAAGAAGAAGAAGAAGAAGAGGAAGAAGAAGAAGAAGAAGAAGATTACTCATTCAGAACAGGAATAGTAGTAGTATTTGAATAGTCTGATAGTTTAGTTTAGTTTAGTTTAGTAGTGATAGTTTAGTAGTGATAGTTTAGTAGTGATACTTATGCAAGTTGTTATTCAGTGAGTTTATTTAGAAGTAGTCTTAATAGTGTTTCAGTCATATTATTTGTATTAGTACAAGTGGAAACAGTTTGTAGTACTATTATTAGTAGCAGTAGAATGTGGGTCAGTTTTACAAGGAAAATAAATCCAGTTTATTTGGCATCAGCACTGTGAACTATATTCCTACACAGATATTATTTGCATTGTGGAGCATTCTGAGCAAACTATTAATGCTAACATGCTGCTGGGCTTTTATGCAGCCAGTGCTGATGTGGATGGTCCTGTGGTGGCCTTTTTTAACTGACAGAAGGAGTCAAGAGTAATTATGAATTGTTGATTGGATCAGCCAGCGATGCGGTGGAAGTGCAGTACATAAAATCATGAAGATGCAGATCAAGAGCTTCAGTTTATTTTTATATCACACATCAGAAAGCGGAAAAGGTGATCTCGGTGACTGTGGCATGGATGTTGGCTTGTTTGAGTATAAAAAAAACTGCTGATCTCTTGGTAATTTTCACTCACAACTATCTCTAGAGTATACATATAATGTAAAAAAATAAAAAACATCTTGTGTCCAGAAGGTCTGCAGGCTCAAATACTGTTGATGAGCGAGATGATCGGAATAGACTGAATTAAAATGTAGTTACTGTACAACACCAGGAATGTACATCGCAATGAACCATGAGGGGGTTGGGGTATAACAGCAGAAGACCAATTTAAGTTTCACTCCTGGCAGCTATGAACAAGAATCTGAGGGTCTCATGGGTGCAGTCCCATCAAAACTAAACGGGTGAAACCTGATAAAAAGACAAGGGGATTTTTATTTTTTTTTTTGTAACTGCTCCATTTCGAAGAGCATGTGCCCACCAGCCTCAGAATCTTGTTTTTTACCAGACAGGAGTAAAACCCAGTGTTCTTCTGGAGTTGTAGCTTATCTGCCTTAAGGTTCATATCTTTGTGATGCTTTCCTGCTTACCCTGAATGTAAAGAGTAATTTGGGTTACTATGTCATTCCTGGCAGCTTGATGATCAGTGAGGTGTTTACAAAACGTATGCTCACGTAAAGATTTTGTTATTTTGCATTATTCTGTGTAAACTCTGTGTAAACTGCAAATACTCATCTGGTACTGTACCAGAATCGATTTAATGGTTTAAGTAACTGAGATCACATTCTTTCCCATAGCACCGTAATTAAAAAAATATTTATAAAAACATTTGGTCTTCATTCTCTATGTTGAATTTGGTTTCACTTATAATAATAAACATACATTTGCATAAAGCATCCAAACTTGTCCATGCCCATGTTGATTAGAGTATTAAAAACTTAAAAAGTATTAATTTAAAACATACAACATACATATAACATAAAAATTTGCGATTAGTGATTGTTGGGAGTTAACTCGTGATATATAACATAACATAAAATGTAAACATAATATTTATATTTATATATACTCTATATTGCCAAAAGTATTGGGTCACCTGGTCATAACTACGGTATGTAATTCTTGAGCATTGCATTAATCATTTAGTCCCAATTTGCTCTTATAATTCCCTCCACTCTTCTGGGAAGCTGTTTCTGTAGATTTTGGAGTGTGCTTATGGATATTTGAGTTCATCGGCCACAAGGGTTTTACGAAAGGCAGGTATTGAGGAGTTTAGGAGACCTGGGGTTAGGAGACCTGGGGTGCAGTCAGCATTCACATTCATCCCATAGGTGTTCAGTGAGGATGAGATCAGAGCTCTATAGCAGGCCACTCAAGATCTTCCTCTCCAAAGCATGTAAACCAGATCTTGAAGGAGCTTACTTTGTGCACAGGGGCATCACCATGCTGATACAAAGTTTGGGTTTTCAAGTTCAAATAAATGCAAAATTTTATTATAGTGCATCTGAAGACGTCCTGTACAATTGAGTGCCTCCAGCTTTGTGGTAACAGTTTGGAAAAGAACCACAAATAGCAGAAAAGTTCAGGTGACCCAATACTTTTGGAAATATAGTGTATATATGAATGAAACACAGACTGAATATGTGAATGATAAATGAGTGTTGTATAGGTTGAAATATTTCGGTAAGATTTGGCATTACAGTATTTAGGTTAAAATTCTGAGGTTTATACCCTGAAGACTCGTTTCCTTCACACATCCTAGCTTTAAAATATATTATTATGTCAGTGGTAATGCTCCAGCCCTTTGCCGTGTTCGATGTGGTTTCATCTCTCCTGGGCAAAGCAACCATTAATCTCTTCTTTGAGCATAACAGAAGCTGTGCTTTAGATCTCTTTCTTATATGGTTTCATAGCAGCACTGTATAGAGTTTCAATTCTGTTGAAAAAACCCAGGAAAAGGCTTCACTCCTGATCTGTGGGCTTTATCAACTCCTTTCCCACACTGATGGTCAACCTGATGGACTGAGATACAGAGTACAATGTTGAATTCTTCAACAGAGCATCTGAGCATTCAAAGTGACAAAAAAAACCTTAAACAAAATGAACAAATAGAGAATGAGCTAATCATCGACAATTAGGTAGTAATCAGAGACAAAAGCGTATTTTATGGCCGTGTAATCACAGGCCCATGTTGGGAGTTATCCAAATGAAAGAGAAAATAGATTCGTTCAAACTGAGTTTGTAATGCAATTTTTATATGATGTGCTCAATATGCACCATTTATTCTAAACTATAAAATGGAGATGATCTCAGAGAGCTAGTGATAGAGACAGATGGCTCATGAGTGGTGAATAAACCACCAACAGTGCTGCTTTGCTTTTAGAACAGAGTTTATTCCCATTTGTGTCCTAAAGCACTGTTTGTGGCTGAATAAGCCGGTAAGCTGGTGTGACTGGGACAAAGGACTGATGGATTATGTTGTAGAATTGTGTCCTGGGGCCTGGCCACAGTAAATAAACAGATCAGGGGTGATTTGGTTGGTGGCAGACCAGACTAGCTCCATGGCTGGGGCTCTGCAATGTGCCTTGCTGTAATTCCTCCAAGCCAATACTAAAGCACATGGACATTCAGTTGCTCATGAAATAAGCATTGATCACAGCATTGGTAGAAGTCATTCTTCACTCTCAGTTAGCCAGCTTGCTTAACCAACTGTCAATCAGCTGTCTGTCTGCTGTCAAGTTTGGTGTATTGGAATGACAGATCTGTCTGTAATAGCAAATAAGCAGCAGTCTGGTACTGCTAATGCACCCAAACATGATTCAGATCAAGAGCGAGAAGTTGCCAATGTGAAAAATAATGCGGTTTGGCTGTTTAGCGACTTCTTGTTTGTGTCTTCTCTTTGGTACCCACAGAATAAATGCTTTGTAAGTTATGCTTTTCATCTGCAGACTGCATACTGCTTTTGTATGCAAATTCCAAGCTAAGGAAGTTCATCAATGGCTGTGAATGTAAAAAACTGCATATTGTAAATAAATACACACACAAAACATTGTTGCTAAATTCTTTGACAGAATTGTCTTATGTGCATAAGGTTTGTTGCTTGTACAGTTTGTACATTCCTAGCTTGTCTTGCTTTACTTACCCAAAATAAGAAGCTGAAGAGGAACAGAAAATAACGGATCCAGGGATTGATGAGCGAAAACGTTTCTGCCCCGTTGGGATTCGGATCCCTGTCCATTGCGAGCAGAAATGTCAGAGGCAATTTTTACAACCCAACCACAAAACCAAACCACCCAGCTGGAGGGGTTATTTTGTCTACCATGCAACAAGCCAGCTGAATAGTAGGTGGAGGATTCGACGCCGTTACTCCATCGATGCACGCCAGAGAATTACTTTACACAATGTGCCCCTCTCCTGTATGGCCAGTGAATAATCCTGAAGCTTTGCTCCATTGTTATACTGTCACCAGGACTGAGTATCGTGTGCAGAATGATACAGTGATGCAGACCGACAAATCTGGCATGCAGAACATTTGATGGCTGCTTCTAATGTTTCACATTCAAGACAGAAAAACACTGTTCAGAATTGAACTTTAAATTGAACTGCCATAGACAGAGTATCCTTTAAATGTCATAATCTGTCACTGGCCCTTACCATTATGTGTTATTAAAAAATCGTCATAAGAACTCTGAAACAGGCCCAGAGAGAAAAGAAATAGTTTAGGCAACTCATACACAGTGTTATCATTATATTTCAAGATGGAACTCATGACAATTGAGTTTTGAGTGTCAAAGATAAAAAAAAAAGGGATTATAAAATTACAGGAACGGAATTATTACATGGGATGGCTTAACTGATGAAGAAATGTGATCAGAGTCAGAAATAAGTATTTACTTCCCAAACAGCTCATTAAAATTTAATCTAATAGTGTCTGATATTCATTTAGCTGGTGCTTGTTTAAAATTCATTTAGGTATTTATATCCACAACATCATCAAATAATGATGTGCTTATCTCGACTTGACAGAAATATGTGCACTATTAATTTAAAAAATGCAGTGCGATGTAATGGAACTGTTGAAAAAATAGTAATTCAAAGCGATAAGTCTTATCAGACTTATTCTACAGTACTACTACTTATCCTATATTATCCTACAGATAAGGAAACTTAGTTTTAAAGACTAGCCAAACAAGCAAACAAGGAGGAGACTGTTCCATAAAAGTCCTGAAATATGCTGCATCTGTTCCACTGTTCCTAATGTATGTTAAACACTATCAATTGTATTCTTAAGGGAAAACTTTTTGAACTGTGTTATTGTTCACAGCTTTTTTCATTTAAAATGTGTAATGTCTCTTGTGAACGGGGTTCTGTTATGGTTCTGCACTTCATTTGCAGCAGGTCTCTCCAGAGTAGTTTGGAATTGTCTATGTAATTGGCAGAAATCAATCAACATGCTTATAAATAGCAACACATTTTATTTTCCTCATGTTACTAAGGATTTAAGAGTGGGGTAAACAACTTGTGCTTGTGTGCACTGTAACTGAGAATGTATTTTTATTTATTCATCCATTATATTTTTACCCCATTTTCTCACAGATCCCACCCACTAGCAATAACTAGCACTCAGAGAAGGATAAAGCTTTCTCTGAGCCTGCATCAACTGCATCATTTTAAAACCCGTAACCATTTTACTCCAAAGGGGCCACTAAAAACACCCAGAATCCACTTTCCACTCTTTTCAGCTGCACCACTTTGGAATCATTAAGCACCTCATTTTACTATCTTTTCCTGGAAGTTTCTCTATGGATCAGTCTTCGGTACTAAATGACACATAACTGGTAATAAATTTGGCTTTTCTTCACCACCAGTGGCTTGACAATCACCTGATAAGGTATTCCAACAATATCATAAGGATCAGGACTAGATAGCTAATCAAAGAAACAACCCACATAACTGGGAGTGGTGATGTTAACCTTTTAGAATCTCGCACTGCACCACGCTGTCTGAGATCCTCCAGCACTGCTCGACTGGTACCACCTTCTCTCAGAATGAGAGGTAAGTACACTTCAAGGCTCTTCTCTGTTCTGGCACCGAGGTGGTGGAATGAACTTCCCCTAGATATCCGTACAGTGGAGTCCCTGGCTATCTTCAAGCGACAACTGAAAACCTACCTCTTCCTGAAACGCTTTAATTAGCACTTTTCAAGTTTGCCTTCTAGAATTCAAAAGTTATATTTATATTAAGTTTGTAATCATGTGTACTAGTGTAGATTTATTCATTGCTAGAGACTCAAAGCAATTTTGTACGTCGCTCTGATAAGGGCGTCTGCTAAATGCCACAAATGTAAATGTAAAATCTGGAAATCATGCATGATAATAACAAGGAAGCAGCAACATAGACATCCTGAAAGGATACCCCTCACAGAGTGGCATGACAAGGGGCTTTTAGTCCTTCTTTTATGCAGTGTCATGACTGACTACTTCACAAATCAAAAGTTGGTCTGACAGTGACTTCCATTCTAACTACATATCATTAACTGGGGCAAAGTGGGCACAACAATGTCATTACAATTCATTTCAATTCATCTTTATTTGTATAGCACTTTGTAAAGCAAATAAAAGCATCAATAAAAAAAGTTTGATCCTTATAATTGTAAGTTGGTCCCTAATGACCAAGCCAGTGGCAGCTGTGGCAAGGAAAAACTCCCTAAGATGGTAGAAGGAAGAAACCTTGAGAGGAACCAGCCTCAAAAGGGAGTCCCATCCTCATCTGGGTGGCACTGAATGTCCATTATTTACAGTTAATTGTTGTTAAGGTGTGCAGTGATAGGCACTTAAATGCAAACTGTGCTCCATTGTAGTAGACTGTTGTTATTTATTACAGTCCAAATTCATCCTCAAAGTTCTTGTGTTGCTTAGTAACTTCATGGATCTTCAGGCTGTTGAAGTGGAACCATCCCCAGCTTCATATAATGGATTTCAATTGAAGAGAATTCCAGCCAGAGATAGGGCATCGGGATGATTCAGGCAGATCTGAAGAAAGATAAGGGACAGGATCACTGGTCTCTGGTACCTCAGAAGCATGTTTAACTCTCCAGTTTCTACTTTCTACTACAGATTAGACAATCAGGTGATATGACACTGGGTAGGGATTAACCACAAAGTAACTCCAGAATCATCTGCCACCAAAGTTAACATTAACTGATTACAAGAGAATCCAGATTGATGTATTTGTACAGTGTCAATACATTGTCAGAGTAACCCTGCCATGGCAATGTTTTTGAATTAGGAAACAAAACTCAATTTCATCTGGATGATGTGATGTGAGCATATGCTCCCTGCGTCACCTCAATACTCCTCAGACTATGAACAGCCTTAAGATCAATGAAGTTGATGGAACTGATAGACATTTGTTGCCACCCAGATGAGGATGGGTTTCCCTTTTGATTGTGGTTCCTCTCATTTTTCCACTGGCTCGCTTATTAGGGATAAACTTTAAGGCACTTACCTTGTAAATTCAAACTTTATAAGCTTGTTATCTCTGTAAAGCTGTTTTGGGGCAATGTCCAATGTGAAAGGCACTATGCAAAAAACTATATGAAGACAAACTATAGACAAGAACATAATGCTTCCCAACAATAAACAAAAAGACTTCTTGGATCAGAGCAATATCTTGTTTGGGTATGATATCAAAGAGACTCTGAGATCCTAATATTTATCTGGCCGGAATTGAAACTTAATGTGTTTAGCTGTGACATTGCTATCAAGACCCAGTAAGCTGATGTTTTTGGTTGTAAAGCATCCTGTCTTAAGGATTTCCTTCAGGAGCACGCTCCATGGTGCATTTTAATGAAAGGGAACTATTTATGCATCATTCGATGCGAGTCATGAGGTACTCAGATGCCTGCTAGGAGTCTGTGGTGTAAAAGTGTTCCTACCAAAAGTTATAGGTCTTGGACTGTGGGACCAAGACACTGTGACCTAAATGTGCCACTTGGACAATCCTTTTTTTGTGTCTCCTGTTTGGAGAGTGAAGGCACATTAAATTGAGTTGGTTTACAAGTCTGGCAGAGCAGCTTATCCACACTTTGTAAGTGACAGGTAATTTGGCTAGAAAAGGAAATGATGGAAAGCTGAACTGAAGCTAAACTCGAAGTAGGCAGCATGGGGTTGTGTAGAGTTCCACCAAAATCTTCGCACTTGTAAGGGGAGATTAGACTTTCCTTAGCTTTGAAACACAGGAAACCTGTAGCTCAACCCTCAGTAACAAGCTGCCATGCAGCTGGCTCCATATGGGCGTACATGTGGTCTGACGTGTATGAGGCGAAAAGAAGGAAGGGAAAGATGGCAGAACGACAAATTGGAAATACCACATCATGCATCACTTAGTGACTTTGTTGAAAGCTTTTTGGCATGCATACTCACACTCAGTTAGGACAGAATCACATTTGAGGATTAGTCACTAAAAATAAATGACAGGATTTTGCGACCCACTCTCCTTTATTTAAAAAATACTAGGATTTAAAGAATGACATTTAGTGCACCACCTAACATAGATATTTATAGTGCTTTACATGTAGCAAAAACTCCACAGGACAAAATCTGGTTTGGCATGAAATTAGATGTGCCAAGACAGCATGACATTAAACACCTCACTCAGGAGCTTCAACTTCAACTCTAAAACATAGGCTAGCACTGGGTCAGGACATTAATAGAAAAATAAAGATATGGCAGAAATGAGTTGTCCAAATCCCTATTTTCTAACCAAGTTAGTCATTTACTGGCAGTGCTTCAAAGAAAGAGTGGAACATGTAGATAAGTTATATTGTATAATGATTATTTAGAAGTGTTACATATATAATGCTCCTTTGCACATAAGAATACAAACAGCAACATGGACAAAACACTCTCAAAATTACAAGTAAAAAAATCGAATAGAAATAAAATGACAGGGAAATGAATATAAAATGAGTTGAAATGATATTTGAGAAAATTATTTCCTAAAATGTACAATCAGAAAAGCCAAACTTAGTTTGTCCACTGTACAGTGCCTGTCAAAGGTTTTTGAAAACCTAGTCTTTTATGGTTTTTGAGACATATGCATGTTCCTTTTGTTTATATGCAGCGAACATGGTAAAAAAGGTAAAAACACAAGCATTGGACAGTGAATGACTGTAAAAATGATCTTTGGACAGATTAGTCCAAATTTGACAACTTTGGCACTAACAGAGAAACTTAATAGAGAATAGGAGAGAAGATGTTAGCAGACTGTCTCTCAATCAAACATGGAGATGGAAGCTTAATGGTTTGGGGTTGTTTTGGAGCAGGGAAGATTGGAGCCTTATTTCTGGATGCCAAGAGTGTGTAAAGCTGTTATTCATGCTAAGGGAGGATTTTTTCAATGAAAATAAAGTTTAACATCTGTACATTTATATATTTGTTTGGTCAAATTATATCTACATACTGTTAAATTACCTATTTGTTGCATATAAACAAAATAAACCTGCATGTGTCCCTCAAAAGCAATAAAAGACGAGGTGTTTCCAAACTTTTGACAGGCAAAGAATATCTCAGTGTTAAACCAGTAATAATGGCTATTGATGAACTAATGACATATAGAGCTTAGCAAAGTGTGAAGAACAGCTCAGTAAAAAAACATCATTTATAAAAGATTACAATGGCTATATCGGCTTTAAATCATATCGTACACTCAGAAAAGCCAATTGTTGAAATATAATCACTTCTTGAATGTGCAGAAAGTATTAGTCTATTAAAAATATGGCCGAATCTGAAAACGCAACAGAAATTAATTCGACAGGACAATAATCGTGTGCCTTTTCAAAAAAATATAAGCGATGCCAATTTTCTTCACATAGTGGTGACCTTGGATTTAAAAGAAAACTAATAGAAAACAGAATAAAATAATGAAAACAGCATATGGAATAAAACCAGACAAACATGGCAACCAATATACAAAAAAAAAGCAAGAATGCAAAAATGAGATAACCCTGCTTTACAGGTTTGGTTTCTCCTTGTGCAGTTCGATATTACAGAAAGCTTTTCTGAGACTACAAAGCAAATTAAAGATAAAGATAAACACATGCATCATTTTCCATTGTTATTTCTGAGATGTTGCGCAGGAAAAAACACTGAGTGTGGGATGGCAGTAAGGGATAAACTGAATGATTTATAAAATCCAAACCTCTTGGGGCCACAGAGTTGATTTTGTTTTTGTGTGATGTCATACCTCATTACACAATCACTTTAATAATGTAAATGTAGGACTGTAGTCTACTTTGTGTTTATGTTTATAATAAGTCTACTACTGTGGAGGCACTATTACAGTGAGAGCTGATATACGTACGTATGTCTTAACTCCTTCCTTTAAACCAATATCAGGGGAAAGCAAAGGCCCACCATGTAAATGATTAAGCATGAAAACAGTTCAGTTTGTATTATAAAGCATTCAATTCCATACAAATTCTGAGCAAATTAATGTTTCTTATAAAACTGTGACTCTAGGCTCAAGGAACCTTATGACACACCGCTCTGTGTTTCTCCGTGCTTCATCTACTGCAGTTTTTAGTCTGCTGTGATTTCAGCTCAATGCCAATCCCAATCAGCCCTGATATCCACAAGGTGTTAGCAAGCTGGACTTATTGTGTTAGAGTCTGCACCGTTTCTTCGTCATAGTTAATCTTTCTCCTCACGTCCTTATCCTCTTATGAACCTCAAACAACATCTCACATAGCAGCAATGCATAGTGACAGCGGTTCTATACTCATCCCAAGCAGAATACAAATTTTGTCCATTTGTCTGCATATCAGGATAAAAATCTAAACTGCTGACCACCTCTGGTCCCTGGATTGTATTAAACCAATTTTTCCCGCCAAACTACAGTAAACAGCAGTTCTGTGTTTTGACTGATGTCCAATTAAATGAGTGGTGTTTTTTGTTACTGTCAGCACAATCTGCACTATTTCCGAACACTTTAGGGGAAGGCAATGCTATCTGAGTTCTGAGCTGGATAAGAGATGGCTGTTGACCCTTTTTCTTGCCAGGATGTTAGACAACAATCGCAGTCTGGACAAAATAAATGATGGTCTGCTGGACAGCAATTAAGCCCTTAAAAAAAAACCTTAAGCTAAAAGCACTGTCGTTGATCTTGTACTCTCCTCTAAGGAGAAGCAGGTAGAGATGACAGATTTAAATGCTAGAACTGTATCTGAACTAAAGGTACAAATACAAAACCAGCTCATCTAAGAGGAATGTCAGCTGAAATAGAAAGTACTATAAACTCTGTGGCATATCCTAGCCTTGAAAATGCTTGAATAAAAATATAAACAGATGACGGGCATAAAGAGGGAAGAGCTCAGGTATTCAGAAATAGACAAAAAACCTCTGTCCTCTGATGATCAATGGGTCATGCGCACATTTCATAGCTCTGAATGAAACGTTAACATGCGAAAGATGACTCGACCTTCACTTATGTGTGATTTCTGAGTATTATCACAACTAGAAAAAAAACACTGTACAGCACTGGCTTTAAAGTGTGAGAGTAGTCTTACTAAGCAGATGTTAATCTGAATTTAGACAAGGCATTATGACGGTGTATTCGGGTACTTCAACATGTGGAAAAAGGAGAAACATCTGCAGTTGTCTGGCCTCCTGATGTGACGTTCAATACACACTTTAATTTTCCGACTTACTTGCATCTGTTTCGAATCATTCGGTATAAATCTGTGCTTGTGAGTAATTAGAACAAACCAAGTCCTTTTCTGACCATCTACAGCAACCCAGAGTCCTACTCAGCAAACTCAGGAAACACTTCACTCCTCTGATGCATAAAGATGAGTATTAAAGGACTGGGGTAGAAGAAGAGAGAGGAAAAAAAACCCCAGCAAAAACAAACAAAAAATAATCGTCCACTAAAATGACAGCGGTTTCCACTTAGCAAAAAGCTGCAAAGGCCAGGATGAAGCCTTCTTTCATTTTCATTGTCAAGGGAATTTGAACATGTGAATAACATTTAAAAAGCACACCACTCGAAGGATGGCATGGTTAGTCTTGTATAATATCTTCTGCTTTCCTGCAGGGTGAGAATTATACATTAGTAGAGCAATGCAGTTTATTGTTGCCATGATATCCTCCTTCCTGCAATTGTTAGTCAGTTCAAGCATACAAATAAAACAAGTTCTAAAGGAGTAGGAAAAGGGACACAGCCAGTACAGGACTTCCTGGCCAAAGAGTCTGAACTCCTTCCTCTCTGTCTCTCGTTCTCTTTGGCAGGTGAATGGTGTCACAAGAGATAAGTGAAAGAAGAACAAAAGGGACGCATGGTTGATGTCTCTACAGGGTGGTTTGGGGAGAGCAGGAGATAAGGTTAAGAGATGTAGAAGATCTTAAGGAGATTTTCTTCCAGTATCAGTCCCATAAGCCTCTGCCTGTACTGGAGTCCAGCTAGGCATTGTACTTCTTCCCTGTTCTGTGGATCTGGTGAAACAACGTCATGGAAAAGGCCATACCCAGGAGCTGCAAAACAAAGAGCAGATCCAGAATGTGCAGAGTAAGATATAAGGAGTCAACACACATCTCAAACACACATACATGCACACACACTTCAAACAAGGTCAGCCCAAACACACAGAATGCAAACAAGGTACACACACAGCTCGAACACAATAAATGCTGCTGAACATTGCACTTTGAAGATGAGGTTTGCAAAATGTGGATTTATATGGAGAACTGACATGAGACTTGGCTCAGAAACACACACACACACACACACACACACACACACACACACACACACACACACACACACACACACACACAGCTCAAACAAAGTGAATGCTGCTGAACACTGCACTTTGAATATGAGGTTTGTAAAATGTGGGATAAAGTAGAGCACTGATGGAAGACTTTGTAAACACACCTTATCTGATTCACAGGGGAAAAAACTGGTGTTCCCTCACATTAGTGTTTTGCATTCAAGCTATTTTCCTGCCTTCTCGATAAAGTAATGTGTGTTGTAGAGAAGCATTATGCCAATGAGGGGAAAAATTGAGGTGCACTATGGACATGCGGACGCTTTGAAGTTTCCATTTCAAACCGTCCTGAATTCACACATCAAAGTCTACAGTCGTCTAGCAGCCATTATCTTAAAGTAGCAACACGTGTTCTTTATTATACATCAATCACTCTCGGTTTCCTTCTGCATCTTACATTTCCTGTGGATAAGTCCACAATTGTATATAATTGTATATAATTACCATATATGACCAATTATAGACTGATAACTCAGTAAACCACTGTCAAAAAAGAGCAGCAAGATTAGGGTTTCCCTTTTCCTCTATCACACATGTGGCATATTGTAAAATCTATTATTAACTATATACAATATATAAACAAATGTTCTGGGACACCTGATTTTCCCAGCCATATGTGGGTTTTTATAAGGGTGCTCTGATTGATCGGTCACAGATCATATTGCACGATAATCGCGTTGGGAAGTTTGATCAGCGGTCTCTAGAAAGGCCGATCCAGAAGGGGAGATAAGATGATGCAAAACTTGCGAGACAAATTTTTGCGAGACAAATGGCTTCACCGGTCTAACAATATTACAAGGTCTGTGAAAAAGAAATACAGTACATTAACAATCTGTAACATGTGTACCAAGAACATTCTATGAGGCGGGAAGCAGCCAAAACACCACCAACCTTAGACATTTCAAGTTTGGTCATGTAAAGTGATATGCTAAATAGTTTTTAAAGTTGGCTAGCGATAAAAGAGAGGGACAATTTAGCAACTCAAGTGCGACTCACTCAGCTGTCTGTAACAGGGATGTTTCAAAGGACAGTAAGAAGCATAAAGAAATATTTGACAAAATAATGGAATTCATAAGAATTGATCATCAGCCGCTGTCCATTGTGAAATACGAAGGGACTCATGTCTACTTGGATTTATGTTACACCAATGGTTCTCAATGTGTGGGGGCGGCCTTCTAGTGGGAAATAAAGACATGACAGGTGGGGCGCAATGAACGGCAGGATTTATTTGTATTTATTTTTTTGTGTTCTTCATTAATCTTCCTTTGATTTTCTCTATAAAAAATAATGTTCATACACTCAAAGCAACAACGACCAAACAATAAGGTCATTAATGCAAGTACAACTACACTGCAATTTTCTCTATTTTTTAACATAGTGCTATTTGGTGTTATTTATCATGTATCATAAATAAATGAACAGATTGATAAAAGGAAGGCTTCAAATAGACCCTGTAATCGTTGATCGGCATTGGTTATGTTCAATACAGCTTCCAGTGATCGGGGATTGGTATTCGTTTCAAAAATCCTGATCGGAGCGCCCCTAGTTGTTTTCCAAACTTTTATCACAAAGCTGAAAGCACACATTTGTATAGAATGTCTTTGGATGCAGCAGCATAAAATTTTCCCTTCATCTGAACTAGGAGACCCAAACCTGTTCCAGCATGACAGTATCCCTGTGCACAAAACAAACTCCATGAAGATATGCTTTGCATGGGTTGGAGTGGAAGATCTCCTGCTATAGAGCTCTGACTTCAACCCTATTGAACACCTTTGGGATGAATTGGAACGCACCCCAGGTCTGACTTTACCAACACCATTGTGAATGAGCACAAATCTCTACAAGCACACTCCAAAATCTTGTGGAACATCTTCTCAGAAGAGTGGAGGGAATTAAATGTGGAATGTGATGCTCAAAAAGCACAAACCATACTTCTGACCAGTTGTTCGCGAATTTTTGGCAATATTGTGTATTAAGGCTTTTTGGTACATTCAAATTAATGCTAATTGTATTTTCTTTGAAGCCACATCACCGAAACCTGCCAAGACCAAGCGAGAAGAAGGCGAGGTGTCAGGCAATGTGATTGACAGGTAAGTAGAGACACCCTGAGTTCTAAATGGTTGGGTGTTAAGGGCTCACCTCATTTATTTTTCCTGTGATTTACAGCACCTGGGCTGCCACAGATATAGAGTTTTCACCCCTGAACAGATGTTTTATTGACAGCTGCCCACATACAGGCAAATTGAACCAAACATTAAAAAGTGTTCTGCAAAAATCATTGACTTCATCTTCAGCAGGCCAAATACAATACATCAACCTTTACATTTAAGGTGCTTTATAAGGTTTTACTACAACGGTGATGTCAAAGTGATTTATGCAGTGTCATGTTTGTCAGCGATTATTGAATGTCATGGACGAGATTACTGAGAGTATAATATGTGATTACTGAGAGTTTAAGATCTGATTATTCATGTGATTTTTGAGTGTATGAGATGCAATTACTGAGTGTGTATATAAAATAAAATTCCTGAGTGTACACTCAGTGTATGTGGAAAAAAATCTCTCATGAGATCAGCAGTTTATGAAATACTCAAACCAGCCCATCTGGCACTGAGAACCAAGACACAGTTGAAGTCACTTTTGTTTTTCCATATTCTGATGTTTGATGTGAACATTAACTGAAGCTCCAGAGCTCTATTATTTTATGCATTGTGCTGCTCTCACTTGATTGGCTATGTGGATACTGCATTAATGAACAGGTGCAGATGAGCAGTGCCTGTATAAGCTGAGACAAGTGTGTGTAGTGTGTAAAAAACTGATAAATGTCCATCAGGTTTGAAAAGATCTCTGGATAAATGTGAAAGTGCATTTTTTTTTATGGATGCTTAGAGTAAGGCTGAGCTTCTCCTGAGCATAAACACCTACTATATTATTTATTTTTACTATAACAAGATGCTACGTCTGACACTAGAACATTAAAAATATGATTTGAAAAATGTGAATGGCTCCCAAAGGTCTGAATGCACTGTTTTTTTGCTGACTGTGCAGCTGAATCTGAAAACTAAACATGTACTGACCGCACACACTACTTCCAATGTGGCACAATTAGAAGATAAAAAGATGGAGACAGGAACACACACATGCTCATGTGGACAGAGATACAGAAACACCCCCCATACTGCATAAACACAAAAACAAACATTACAAATAGACCCACATGCTTACTGCCACAAATAGTATTACCTGGACGACCAAGATACACATGGCAATAGTGCCGAGCAGGTGCTTGTTATCATCCAGCCAATCCTCCACCTTCTCAAAGCAACCCTGCAACAATCACACAAACACATATTATTGACTTCTAGAATAAACTCATAAATACAAAGGCATTTTAAAACATAGCATGCCACTGCTGTGCATTATCCATATATTGATCTGCTAGGGTGGGCATTCTGTAGCTCATTCAGGCAGCAGTATGAATTTACAGCCCTAGTAGGTGAGAGTAGGTGAGCAAATGGATACACATTTTTTTAACAAACAAGGAAGACTAGCTTAACATATCACTAAATAATGACATCTGCAACGCTCGTGTGATAAATCATTTATCAGCTTGGCTCTGACTGAAAATTTGAAAAGCTGGAGAATTGAGAGCTAGTAACTGACAGACCACCATAGTTTTAAGGAACAGTATAATACAAATGCATTGGCTATGTGACATACTGGGATATAGTGGACAGCGTGAACAATTGGAAAAGAAAAGGCCGATTTCTTGCACTGTTCACATAAAATCAATGAAAATAAAACAAAAAAGGTAAGGAGCTTGTAGAATCCTGAAATCTTTAAAAACACATTGACACTCAAAATAATTTTTCCTGTCTGTTTTTTTAATAGAAGGGATTAAAAAGACAGCTTTTAGAGCTGCTCGAACATGAAAGGAAGCTTTTACCGATCTCTGCATTTCATTCACTATCATTCATTAATAATAAAAAAGGTTTCAACCCCAAAAAAGATTAAAACAATGCAAATCTAATTTCATGCAATATTTGAATGAATATATCAATTCCTGATTCACAAACCATATGCTTCATAGCTGTCTGTTCATGTTTCCTGTATGTCACATAAGCGTTAATTCTAGACCACATATTTTAAGGTATTCACCCTATTTTAATACTCATTTCGAAGTGTGCTCTTTTCAAATAAAGTGAAAAATCAAACATTGATGTTGACTCCAAGGAGAAAAGCTGAGAATATATCAGCTGGACTACTGTCAGAGCACAGAATCGCCTCCAGTTTCACACGAGATACATGGAGCAATTAATATTCTGGGAACAATCTGCCTTAACAGGGGGTCGGAAACCATCTCTGCCCTCCAAATCCTTCCCAACATACTAAATGCAAATAAGCTGAGTGGCAAACAGTGAAGCTGCTCCTTTATGTTCGTAGAACAGGCGGTGGCATGAGAGTACAAGTTTGAATAAGTAACCAGAAAGCCTTGTTTATGCACTCAGAATGCCATTTTAAAGTTTATAGCACTCTAAATGAATCTGCTGTGAAATTATTTGCAAGCTCACCCACACACTCGCAACTTACCGGCTCCTGATATTCATGTAAAAAATACCCGAAGAAATAAATTAAATCCATCTGTCAATCTTTTTTGTATATATGTTTATCCTTATTTAGCTGCATTTATTATGATAAATATGTGTTAGTACACTTCTAACCCTTTCCGCTTCTGTAATGAGTGAATTTTCCACTGGGTTAATAATAATGTGATCTATCTATCTATCTATCTATCTATCTATCTATCTATCTATCTATCTATCTATCTATCTATCTATCTATCTATCTATCTATCTATCTATCTATCTATCCATCCATCCATCCATCCATCCATCCATCCATCCATCCATCCATCCATCCATCCATCCATCCATCCATCCATCCATTTCTCTGCCTGGTTTCTACAAAACCCAGTTACTCTTCATGCTTGAAGATTCTTTAAATAGTCTCTTTAGTGAAATGCTTTGCCCCTTAAGTCGTAATCAAACCCATGGCTTAATAAGTGAATAAATTCCTTGGGACAGGCAATATCTGCAATTTAATAAACATTCTCCAAAACTAACATTTAATGATACAAATCTACAAAAGCTTTCATTTGTGGACTCCGAAATTTCTCCCTGGCAACATGAACTCATGAGCTGTGCTTGTGCTAGAAACACATAGGAATGAGCGAGTGGAGCATCCACAAAGCTTTTGTTCTTCCACAAGCTGCGAGACATGAGTGGTGTATTAGAGTATAATGTACTAGAGGCATGACATGATGTGGATAGCTGTAAGAAATTGGGTGTTTTTTTTGTGAAGCTAATTCTTGTTTTCTTACTTACAGCTGCACAGAAGAGGCAGACTTGATTCAAATGGTTTCATATAAGCGGTAGTGCCTTCTTTTTTAACTGCCTTCCACAACACAGTGGTGACGGGTTATTAACCAGCTCAGTAACAATTAGAAATGATCAAAAGCTAATCACGCAGAATAAGCATTAAAAGAACTGTGAAAGAAGTCAGTGAAAAAGTGCTGTTCATGGATCATCATCAATCTAGTCTTAAAATGTCTTAATTTTGTATCCATATATTAATCTGCTGGTGTGAGCATCCTCATCTTTAGGTTTGAACACCTTTCTGCTGTAAAAGCTTAATAAGCAAAAATACAGAATATTTCTTAGCATAATAGTTTAGCGCTTACTTTTTCTTTATTTACCTTGATTTGAATTAATCAAGAAAGACAAGCATAATGGCTTTTGCTGTAGTGATGGCACACTTATCATCACGATTAAATTATTCTCACTATATATCCAAGCTTTGGTGTTTGAAAAAATCCACGTGATCCCAAACACACTACTGTTTTGTATCCTCTTTGCCACTTACCCGCTTCCAGAACTCGTTGGTGACGTTGCGGCCGCAGTCCTGATAGTGTTCCTGGCAGCATCGGTCAGGCACCACCTTCTCTTTCAGAGCCTCATGCCAGTCTGTAAACCCAGTCACGCCACAACACTTCCACTGTGCGATGCCGAGAAGATAACAAAGTGACAAATTGACAAAGTCAATATTACACAGCTGATGAAAAAGAGAAGAAAATAGCCAGAAAG
The DNA here is from genome assembly GCF_014805685.1 of Silurus meridionalis. Taxonomy (NCBI): domain Eukaryota; kingdom Metazoa; phylum Chordata; class Actinopteri; order Siluriformes; family Siluridae; genus Silurus; species Silurus meridionalis. The sequence goes on along the minus strand of NC_060896.1, from coordinate 9,645,856 downwards.
CCTGCCTGCAGTTCTCCAATATTCCTTCTGTCTTACCCAGCAATTTCTCACTTCATCTAGACTCTTTTAGATTCTTGCTAAAAAAAAAAAAATCATGATTCAACTGTTGTCAGATGCTGCCAGTGGCTTGTTGTTGGTCTTTTGAAATTCAAATGTACAGAACCCTTTCTTGCTTTTAGGTGCCTTTACTGAAATCTCTACTCCAAACTATTTGTCAAAAAAACCCCAAAAACAAACAAACACAATTGACAAACTCTGCTTGGAGACAATGTACTGATGCTACAGATCAGAAGTGCAATGTGTATGTGTACCTCAGCTTGGATGATATTCCAGGCGTTCTTCAGGCCGACATTGTTTTCTGAGTAGTACAGAGACAGGCCATCTTTCAGATCCTGCTTTGCATTCTTGCTGACCTAAAACAGCAACAAAGCCAGAAATAAACATCCATCATTCATCTAAAAGTTAGCACTAGGAAAAAAAACACAGCAGACAGATACAGCATAGATTTGGATAGAGATGCATAACGCATTTATAAAATATTTGGCTCTAAGTGGTGCATTTCTAGCCCACTACAGTATATATAATTTATGCCATTAAATTATCAGGTGATGATTTGGCACAGTGAGCACATAGATATGAAATGAGCTATAAAAGTGGTACAATTTGGTACAATTCTTCTTACTGGCTGCTGTGCCCGGACTGTGTTAAATACAATTCTCATCAGTGGGTTTATTATGTAACTATGAAACTGCCATTGGGTATCAAATGCAAAAACCTATTTGTTCATGTTAATATCACCATTAATCAGAGGCATTACCAATAGGTTCTACTAGAAAAATTAAGCTACAAATGCACCTGAACCAAAAAAAAAAAAAACAATCATGATGCAAAAACGAGTTACTGATGAATTACGGTGTTGCTGGTATGATGCAGAAAGCCAACAATAATAGTCAATAGTAATGATAAAAGACAAGGAGGGCTCTCGAAAGAGGCACAACGCTGTTTATGAGAAGATATTTTGGTGTTTGTATGCTGTGTGTTGGATCCATATGAACCCTGCAGGCTTTATCAAACTTGATTCTGCTGAGAGGTGAGAGAAAAATGAGAGGAGGAGACACAGTAACAATCTCATCCACCAAAAGACCTCAAAACCTCTGACAATTCTTATTCTCATTATACAGAGACAGTATTAGAACAAAACAGAATACACACTCTCTCTCTCTCTCTCTCTCTCTCTCTCTCTCTCTCTCTCTCTCTCTCTCTCACTTTGCTCATATTTGACAGAGAACACTGTAACTGCACTCATAGCAGATCTGAATAGTGCTACTGGCCTAAAATACATGATAATGGCTTCTGCTTCACAACTGAACAGAAGCGACCCAATTACCCCAGCGTGCACTGCACAATCACTCTGCTCTAATACGGCCTATTTACAATTAGCCTGGAGCCATGAAGATTATACTTATACTATCATATCTGTGAAAAACACGCTGCGACTGAGCTGTGTATTGTAAACTAAAGTGAAGGCAGAGATATGCAATTATATCACATTGCTGCTGAGTTCTCAATTCCAATGAAAAGGTATGGCTTCATTTTCTACAACAGCTCTGTTTAGACAGTAGTGTTCAATGCCTGGAACAGTATATATTAAAGCACTTGATTAAGTGTGTATTTATAGCACCTTATGCAGGAATGTCTACATAAACATATGTGTAGCAAAAAATCATGACTGTCAACATATGAAGTGTATTAATGGAGAGAGAAAAGAAAGAAAGAAAGAAAGAAAGAAAGAAAGAAAGAAAGAAAGAAAGAAAGAAAGAAAGAAAGAAAGAAAGAAAGAAAGAAAGAAAGAAAGAAGTTGCATTACACATTTCAGCACAGTGAAATTCTTTATCACATATCCAATGTTACAGTGCCCCTGGAGCACAGAGGGTTGGTGACTGCATTGTGTTTCACTGCAGTGTTGCCATGGTGTTCCCCTGCAGTGTTGGCACATTTGGGTCCACTGAACTGTAGGCCTGGTGTTTCACTGCCTGGTGTTTTACTGCACTGTTGACATTGGGGTCTACTGCATTGTTGGCATGGGTTCCACTGCACTAGGGATGGCCGGATGCCTATTTCTCTAGTTCCTTCATCAGGGGGCATAATGCATCTCCTTTAGTTAGAGTTCAATTTATAGACAAACAAATGCAGTGATCATTAGTTTATTTTATTTAAGTTTATTTTAGTTTATGCATTGATGCATTGAGTTTATTAGCTTGACCTCTGGTGATGTTTAAACAAACTGAACTCGAGCACACACTCCAAATAAAGTACAGACAAATGTGTGGGCTGCTTGTGATTGTTGCATGTTTGCTTTGTGTTCATTTCTCATGTTAAAGTTTGGACACAGACTTGCAGATGTTGGAGATTGCTGAGTAGTGTCTGGACAGTGTGACTGCTTTTATTGCAAGTCAGTTGGGCTCTGTCGGATGCAACGCCTCTGATACTATTTAAAGCTAATGTCAGGTTTGTCACACCTGCCACCTCTACCTAATTTGAAATACCATTAGTCCCTAATTAGAGCATTGATTTTGATCTTGATATGGCAGGAGTGAAAATGGAGTACTCGGTAAAAGTAGGAACTACTGATTAGGATTTAAATTTTAAAAATCTTACATACAATATACACTACATGGGCAAAAGTATTGTGTCACATGACTTTTCTGGCTATATGTGGTTCTTCCCCCAACTTTTACCACAAAGTTAAACTTATCCCTTTACTCAAACTAGGAGACCCAAACCTGTTCTAGCATGTCTATGTCTATGTGCACAAAAGAAGCTTTGTGAACATTATGCTAACATGGGCTGAAGTAGAAGATCTAAAGTGCCTTCTCACCCTACAGTACCTGACTTTACTAACACCCTTGTGGCTGAATGAGCACAAATCTCCACACACACTCCAAAATCTAGTGGAACATCAGACAACCCGAGTGGAGGTTATTATGAAGCCAATAAGGAACAAAATGTGGAATTAATTGTTCAAAAAAACACACATGAACCTTTTGTCAATATAGTCTGTTACCTACAGTATGTAGCATATTACTACAGTATTAGCATCTTGAAAACTATTATCTTGGTTTCATTTGTGTCTGAAAGTATCTATATTCAGTGCTAGGAGTCAAAGTATGTGATTTTTAATGCGTATAACAAAAACATAATTTTTAGATGGAAATGAGAACCTTTGAAAAGCATTACTCAAACAGCTGGCCAAACAAAAGAAACAGAAAATGCATGAATAATATACATGAATGAATAATTAAAAATTAGAACAATAAGGCAATGCACTAGAATCCAATTAGCTAAAATAGCCACACAGTAGAACTGATGCACAAATCTGTACAGGCAATTAGCATTTCGGAATGAATCTATTTGTGTGAAAACAAAACACCAAACATAAAAGAAACCAAGAATAGACTTAAGCATTCAGACCAAATGAGAAAATACCGTATTGCTTGCAATGGGATTTGAAAACAACTTTGATTTAATTTCCTCTACTTTTCATATTCTTTTCCCCAAAGTGCCTCTTCCAAAATATATACTTGGCTTGCATCTCGATTGTGGTGCTGGACTATATTTTCCACTCTAACATGGCAATACCAGCAATGTTTTCCTACTGAGACATTGTAAGAAGCTCAAAGGCTCAGACACTTCTCCCCCTATCTGACTACAGCCTACATAATGCATAATCAGCAATACCTTATTCTAATATCATGACTTTGCAGATACTTGATCAGGATCAGGCATATCATTTAATTAGACAACATCGCCGATCTTTTACAGTATTTATTTTCAGTCTGTCCTGACAAACACGGGCACACAGGCAATATGAGATTCCCAGGAGGGCACAAGCAGTAATATCACAGAATCCTTTCTGAATTAAAAATACATGAAATCTGCACAGATCACTGACCAATGGCATGGTGCACTGAATCTACAAAGCTGTACACTAAAACAAAATATGTTGCTTATGACTCTGCTCTTATTAATGGTATGATATCCATTACTGAGGTAGCCACATAATTTTATGCGCACATGCACTATACCCGAGCCTGCTGCATGCTACGAAATTAAACTGCTTTTTTAGAAATTAAAGGTTCACCGTTAGTGTCTAAACAGGGTTGTTAACCCACACATTACCCCAAAGCCCTACTGGTCTAACAGCTGAAAGAGAACTGCACAGGTAATACGACACATCTGTCTGTAAGCCAGTGGCAGAAAGCGCTACCCTAGCATGTTTCCCATAAAAACAGCTAATATGGCTTCATTTGGCCAGGGTGCAGTGCCACGCATGCTGGAAAGAGGTCAGAGGCATGAAGATGGATGCTCTAATCTGGTGCCTGGCCTCCACCATCTGCTGCAATCAGATGGCAGGTCACCACAGGGTCACGTTTGCATGTGTGTGTGTGTGTGTGGGGGGGTGTAATATCTCACTGTAATCCACAGAGAGTGTGTTTAGTAAGTGTCAGGGCCAACTGCACCTGTGACTTCACCTCGCTATCAAACACAGCCATGACACCATAAACAGATGGGACACTAATTGTCAGTCATCTTGTTGTCTCTAGCTCTTTTAACAGTCCAGATAGGTTGTAATTACTAAAGCAAAGCAGCCCTAATTAAACAATCAGCCCTTTTTATTCTGAAAGTGTGAGGCATGGCGTCAATTGTTTCTATTAATGGCATTTTATATGCTGCCATTTAGGCTTCATCTCAGCCATGGTTATAAATGGCTCGCGATTTAGATGTCAAATGGTAGGACAAATAAGAATTATGGCTCTGGTAGAGAAACAAATGCATTCACAAATCCTTCCTGTATGTCTTATTTTTCTTTAATACTGTGTGACCCCCTCCGGGCACATATATTTTTTTAGCCAAATTATGACATCATATCACAGACTGACATCAGCAGTAAGGCATTAAAGGTGTTAGCAGGAATGCAGCTTAGAGACATTAAAAGCTAATAATGAGAAAGACACATGGCTGTAATGCTACTTTCATTTCAAAATATGGACATAATATGCACTAAGGCTTTATGGCTAAAGCAACACACACACTGAAATAAATACACACTTTATTAGGAACACTATTCTAATACTGGATCAGCAAAAAAAAAAAAAAACATCCCTATACCATTACACCACCTTCACCTTCTTGGACTGTTGACACAAGGCAGGATGTGTCTATGGATTCACGCTGCTGGCACCTAAATACCATTTGTGTTCCTCAGCAAAAAAATAAGATTGATCAGACCAGGCCATGCCAGTCTTCAACTGTCCAGCTTTTGGTGAGCCTGTGATTTCCGTTCTTGGCTGATAGAAGTGGAACCTGATGTGCTCTTGTAGCCCTTCCGCTTCAGTGTGATTCATTTCGAGATACTTTTCTCCTCGCTATAATTGCATTGAGTTGTTATCTGAGTTACTGTAGTCTTGCTGTCAGATTGGACCGGTCTGGACATGCTCCGTTGACCTCTCTCATCATCAAGGTATTTCGGTTTGCAGAACTGCCACTCAATAGAAGGTTTTTTTTTCTTTATTGCGCCATTTTGAGTAAACTCAAGAGACTGCTGTCTGTAAAAATCCCCAAGAGATCAGCAGTTTTACACACGGTCAAAACCAGCCCATCTGGCACAAACAAACATGCCATCACTAATATCAAATTCGTCCTCATTCTGATGGTTAATGTGAACTTTACCCAAAACTTTCGCTGCGAATCTGTATGACATGCTTTATACTGCTGCCACATGATTGGCTGGTTACAAAGTTGCATAATTTTCTCCTAAAAAAATCTTTGTCAGTGTAGTTAAAAAGTTAAAGAAACAACTTTTAGGCCACAAAGAGACAAAACATCTACCTGCAATATTTAACAGATAGAGAAGAGGCAGAAAAGAGAAGATAGAGAAGAGGCAGAGGAACACAGTGACAAAAGAAACAGTTGTGTTCATTCATTAAGAATGTAATTTCTTGATATATAGACATTTATGTTTGCCAATATCAAAAAAAAGCAGAGGGTTTAAATTTTTTGATTACTTATGTTAAAGCAATATATGAATATACTGTAGTTCCTATCTTATTTGCTTGCACAGAGCTCTGGCTAATCAGAACGATGATAAAAATCACATTCAACGTTCACAAAGAGGCTGACTCAATCACTATACACTACAAGCAGCCATGCTATAAAGTCTTTTATCTACCTCCTGATGAAAAAATGTCTGTAGAAGCTATAAAGTTCCTAGTGACCTATAAGCAGAGATAAGGCTACAGGGAATACAGTATTTCCCTCTGACAGAGCATGCCTCTGAGACAAACACAACCCAATCTCTTAATACATTGTGGGTAAGTGAATTACTTTAGCCCAGGTTAGTGGGGTGACTGAACAATAACCTCCCAGAAGGTCTTTAGCAGATCCAACACTTTCCCTGAGTTTTACAGCGTGTGAGAAAAAAATAAAAAAGTTTAGATAATATGGTCTTTAAAAAAAAAAAAAACAGCCTGAGAGAGGCTGGTGCACTTCAGAGGACTGCATTTTGAGCATATGTTGTATGACACTTGCTTCTTCATCCAGACACTAATCCTCCAGCGATCCTAATGTCAAGAGGTTAGTATGTGCTGCCCTTTAAATTCCAGCTCATGTATGCAATGTCATTAGAGTGCTAAGAAAAATCCACATGAAGCTGCACCTGTAGGCTCTAAGAGACCATTTTAGTCCAATACCTCAGCAGCAACTGGCCGAGATTAGGTTGCAATGTATAGGTGATCTTCAACCATTGCAAATAAATTTGGGCATGAAAGTTCCTCAAGGTTTGCAACCTCACAAATGAAGAACAGATAACGTCGGAAATCTCTACGGACAACTGGAGCAACAGACTGAGCGACACTAATCTCTACACACTCTGACAAATTGTGAGTGTTTTTATGTGCAAGACTGTGGACTTGACTGTATTGGATTTCAGTATAAGATCTTACCTTATCGGAGAATGTGAAGAAAAGGATGAGCAGAATCAGCTCGGCCAACAAAATAATCAGCAAGACAATGAAGAACTGCAAGTAGGAAAAAAAGACAGATGTATCATTAAGTTGGAGAGAAACAAGTGAAGGGCAGTTCAAAAAGTTATATTCAAATGAATCATCCATTAAACACACACACTGACTTCCCCTCACTCTCTTGCTGCTAAATATTTACGAAGTCTTCTACACAAGATGAGGCTTCTAGGGAGTAAGTATTAACTCGGCGAGTTGATTCACTTCTTATTCATCATTCTGCTGATTGTAGCTGGTCGAGGGCATGCGAGCAGCAGCTTTAGCGCAGCTGGACGCCTGTAAAATGTTTGTTTACTGCATTTTTGCACTGACAGGTTAAGTTGATTGGTTTATCCCCATTTCATAGATACTATTGAAAAAACAAAAAAGCTTATTTACCTGTGTGTCTACTATGTAATGGAGAAAATAAACAGCATTGTTGTGTCACTTTTATGTTTTCATTTCCGTCACATGTAAAATAGATGCTGGAACGAATCTGGGGATGTGAATTTCATTTCATTCCAGGAGAGGAAGCACAGAAATGCATTCGACTCATCTCCAGCTCTAGGTTCAATCTTTCATGTCGAAATCTATCTATTCGTCCCCTGAAGCCTACGTGACTGCACAGTGACACACCAGTTTAATTTTTTTCACTCATTGTCCATTCTATCATTGTCCATTTTCCTAAGGTCTCAGTATTAATATCACAAGTAAATGATGTTCAAAAAGAGCGTCATAGTTTTAGTGATCATGGCTACAGTTTGGATAGGAATATAAAATACAAGTAAAATTATACATAATCACACATGTGAGACTTAACTGTTTTTCAGGATATTATTTATTTATTTTTATCCCATCTTTTTTCTGCCAGTCACATTTAGTCTGTTGGTAAAAGAGCACCACAGGACCTGTACTTAATGCATTATTTGATAGTGATACTGTCGTGGTGCTTTTTAGTAGCTTTAGTAGCTTTTTTTGCATATCTGTACTTTACTGAAGTGTTTCCCTTTGGGGGGGCCTTTACTTTAACTTCAATACTTTTCAAAGCCAGATATCTTACTTTTTATAAAAACTTATCTAGTCAAGCATGCAGCAGGCCACCAATCAGTGTCAAGCACACGCTCTGTTTTGAACAAGCTTCGATTGGTGGTATCTACAAACCCGATTCCAGCTTTCCAGTTTTCTAAAAAGTCTTCAAATTTTGATCCGTCTGAACACAGAACAGTTTTCCACTTTGCCACAGTTCATTTTAAATGAGCCTTGGCCCAGAGAAAACGCCTGCGCTTCTGGATCATGTTTAGATATGGCTACTTTTTTGACCTACAGAGTTTTAGCTGGCAATGGCGAATGGCACGGTGGATTGTGTTCACCGGCAATGTTTTCTGGAAGTATTCCTGAGCCCATGTTTTGATTTCCATTACAGTAGCATTCCTGTATGTGATGCAGTGCCGTCTAAGGGCCCGAAGATGACGAGCATCCAGTATGGTTTTCCGGCCTTGAACCTTACGCACAGAGATTGTTCCAGATTCTCTGAATCTTTGGATAATATTATGTACTGTAGATGATGATAACTTCAAACTCTTCGCAAGTTTTCTTTGAGAAACTCCTTTCTGATATTGATCCATTATTTTTTGCCGCAGCATTAGGGCGAAACAGCTCTTTTTATACCCAATCATGTTGCCAATTGACCTAATAAGTTGCAAATTGGTCCTCCAGCTGTTCCTTATATGTACATTTAACATTTCCAGCCTCTTATTGCTACCTGTCCCAACTTTTTTGGAATGTGTAGCTCTCATTAAATCCAAAATGAGCCAATACAAATCTCATGACATTGGCATGACATTTCAAAATGTCTCACTTTCAACATTTGATATTTTATCTATATTATATTGTGAATAAAATTTTAGCAAAAAAAATGTAATTACATTTTAAATAAAATAAAAGTTTAATAGATTTGTAAATGATTGCATTCCTTTTTTATTCACAATTTGTACAGTGTCCCAACTTTTTTGGATTTTGGTATTTGCACAAACATATAGTTCAGGATGTTTATATCTAATTAATCAATTTAATTGCAGCATACTTAAATTATTGACACTACTTTTTAATTTGGTTTATTTTCTTTTCCTTCATTAAAAAGATGTTTGTGAATTGTGAAAAGAACATTGTTTTGAACAATTGGAGACATTTTATCCGTTAACGTGCAAGATTTCGAGCTACCGTGGGGCCGTCACAATTGCACTTGAACTCCTGCGAGGAGAGTTCTACGGCTTTTTAGTTGTCTGTTTATTGCTCAAGGTGGATTTCTTACTCGTTAGCAGGGACACTGTTCAGTTTTACCCCTGCAAGTGTGACCCATAGCTTCCACAAAGTTCTTCCAGAGCAACAGACAGTGTGACAGGATGACCACAGTTTAGTAAATCTGGTGAGTAAAACCAGATTTTACTCAAAATATTATGTACATGCACATTTTAGTTGACAAAACAGCATTAAATAACTGGCATGATAAAGTCATCTTGTTAATCTGTTTCTTTTTTTGTTAGGATGTCATTAACATGGACTTAAATGAATAAATCTCAGTAGGAATCCTTTAGTTTGAGCCAAAAAGTCCACAACTAAACCCTTTCTGACTGGGCATCATTTTGGAAGGGAATTCAGTGATGGAACAACCTGCCCTGTAATAGAACTATTCAAAATGTTTGGAAAAACAACTTTCATTTTGTCCAGCAGGTATTTCTTTTTGCCTTGGAAAGATTGACTCTTTTTTTTTTAAGGCGTAAAAAAAAAAAAAAAAATTGGCAAAATTGTTTCTTCACTCGTTATAGTCACTCGTTGTATTTTGAAATGAAAAGTTAAATGGAAATAACATAAAATATATTTTTTTGTTGTTTGTTTGCTTTTGTATACAATTTAATGTAAGTAAAAGGTAAAGTTGAGTAATTTGACAGAACAAGATACTTAAAAGCATTTAGTCTATTCAACTGAAAATATTTTTACGTTATGTTCACTCGTGAAACTCAAGTTTATCAAGTAAACATTACTTTTTTTTTTTTTTAGGGCAATCAGTTTCCTCCAATTTTGTGAATCAACTTAACATATCCAGGTTTAGAGTGTGGTTTGTGTACTTTGTCCACCACTGGTTATTGTATATCTACAAATATGATAAAATGGTTAATAAATGTATGCACAAGATAAGTATCCCTAATAAGCAGGCTGCTCAAAAGGTCAGCTAATTCAAATTTACATCAGCTGCCCTTGGTAAGTACGTATAATCCCACTGGCTTCACTACTGAGAAAAAGGTATTCAAATATAAAATATATGCTGTGGAAGAGTCTCTCACTTCTAACAGGCACTGCCATGATTCATATAGCAAAGCCCTAAAATGCTCCTTCTGTTCAATTTTCAGTGTTTAAGGAGTTCAGTATTTATATGTAATCAGGTTTAAGCTCCCCACTACCCATTAAAAATTCAGATAATTAAAAAAGTACTCAGACATGATTGAAGGTCAAGGTTTGTCTTGTGATACAACATTATCTTGACCAATTTATTCAGCCTTGTAAATCATATAAAAGGCCCTGTATGTGACAAGCTCTCCATATTAAACTGTGACCAGGGCTATCAAAAAGAGATAATAGTGTTGTACTCAGTAAAATGTGAGAAAGGGCAAAAGCGAGAAGAAGAGAAAATAATACATTGTATGACTGAGTGAGTAACAAAAAAAGTGCTAAGAAACCAGCTAGCAAACACTTGCTGCCAGATTCCATAGGCAAGAGTAGAACATATAAGATTTGATGGACAATATTAGATATGAGATTACTCAATGTTTTTTTTTTTATCTCCTAGAGGCCTCTAGAGTTTCAAAATAAACACTGAATCATAACAGACCTGAAGCAAATAGTCTTCAAAAATGTATTGATGCACCAAAGAAGAACTTAAGGGTGTAACACAATGGCAATATCGGTATCTGTTCAGTGTCGGTATCTTTTAAGTGTCCTTAAAATATCTGTATCAGTATTTTGAATTTAACTGTGTTATTATTTATTTGTTTATTTATTTATTGCAAATACAATTTTAACCCCTACACTTCTGCCTCGAGGGAAAAAGAAAAATCATTTTTAAAATCGCACAACACATACAGTTCCTCAACTTCAGCTATGGTTTAAACAAGATACCTTCTGGCAAGCTCTCTATCTAGTGTGACAACAAACACTTTTTTTCCAAATCATAGCAAATATTCAATCAGAGTTACATTAGTTTTGCCGTTTGTCACATTTTAGAAAGGTCACACGATTTTTGCTGGATCCGAATCTACTATGAATAAACATCATTATATCATGATTTCTGGGAAGACTATTCTATTCTATTCTATTCTATTCTATTCTATTCTATTCTATTCTATTCTATTCTATTAACAATTCACAAAAAGATTGGGACAAAACAAAACAAAACAAAAAAAAAATTTATTGTTATTCAAACAACAATATCTGTTCAAACAAAAAAAAACATTCATTTATGTTTACATCCCTAATAAAGACTGACACTCTGCCCAAGTTCCTCCATGTTACATAATAAGTGTATTAGGTCAAAGTGTATAGTGTTGTGTGTATGCGTATGTGCCTGGCTGTGGGTTCAGAGGTTTACTTACACTCAGGAGCAGGCACTTGTTTTCCTTGATGGCACCAAGGCAACCAAGGAAGCCGGTCACCATGACGATGGCACCTATAGCGATGACAAGGTTGGCAGCGGAGAGGGAGGGGAAGGAGGGCGAGAAGGTGGCAAAGCTGCCCTGAGACACTGCCAACCAGATCCCTACACCCAGCAGACCACAGCCACACAACTATATAAAGAGAGAGAGAAAAAGAGAAAACGGGGGGATTAGCATAGAAAAATGTATGTGACTTTTGCAAGACAATGTGACAAATTAACATATAACGGATCCTGAAGCAACACACATTTGCTTCTAGTCTGTTTCTTAAAAATGTAGTCTATCAAAAGACATATCCTTTTACTCAATTGCCCCTGCACAACAGTCCCAGATGAATAATGAAAATGATTTCAGCTCTGCCAAAAGCATTTATAACCTAGGATTCAGTACAGAATGTGTCCCTGTTGCAACTGAGTGCTTTCAGATCCTTTTTCACCTCAGACACACATAATTAAACTTTTGTCGGGTGGTAATAGATTTTCATTTTTTTTTTTTTTTTTTTGTGCTTTCTAGTACCACTGTTCCATATGCACACGTGGACAGGCCCAAAATCTGAGTTTAGTGACAGCACATGTTTGTGTGCAAAAAAGGAAGTCTGCGTATTGTTTATTGGCACAGGTGACTGACAGCTTGAGTTGATCCTAGCCTTGTTTTCTCCATGGATCACATCTAACGCAGACACAGAGAGGGTATGGAGTCGAACAAACCAGTCATGCAGGCAGAAGACGACTGACATTTCTCTGGTTGCTAATAGAACAATATCCAACACAATTGCCTTGTGTAGAGGAAATCCCACACTGCACTGATACACAATCAGGCAACATGGAGTAAATCACATTGTTGCCATGTCTGTCTCAGTTCACTGTTGCTAAGCAGAGCATTACAGTACATTATCGTTAAAACCTAACAAACTCACAGCGTGCTGAGGCTAATCGGCAAGCCCTCACGCCTATTTCCAACTCTTTCAGATGCAATGAATAAGTAATAGCGCCCACATACCGGCTTCCTGAGCACTGTAATTGAGATGGCAGGTTCTGTCCTTTCCATAGCAGTGACTGGTGCACTTAAGCATAAATAGAGCTCTTCATTTGAAGCATGGTGCAAGGAACACATTTAGTCATCATCGATTTGGTAGTCTGTCACTCTTTCTGCTGAGTTAGCCACAGCATTAAAGATGCAAAACCTGTGATTTTCATCACCTGATGCTATGTTTGGTGTATGAGAACTTTATTAAGTTTGGTTGGAAGTGAGAAAAATGGCTTAGCCTTCAATGAACTACGACTTCAGAGTCATTAGCAATTACACAAGACCTCCAGCTCAACCCTTTACGTTTACATTGCTAACATTCATCAGTTCTCAAACTGTTTGACATGCAGAGCACATGCGCTCGCACTCGAATCTGATTGCTTTCTCGTTAAATTCATCCAGAAATGACTGATTGCATAATGTTTGTTTTGTCTCTACCTCTTCTAAACCCTGTACAACTTATAGTGTGCAATCATACAAGATTTTAATTAATTACAAGCCTGGCATCCCTTAGTTTCCTTTTAACAATCAGAACACATCCATCAACATCAGCCAGCTCTTTCGCTAGATCCTTAGATCTGAAACCCAGGGCAATACGCCACATTTGACTTCCAAAGTCTGCTGCCTGATTGAAAAGCTTGCAAGTCTCTGAAGCATTATGAAAGACCGGGGCAGAAGAAGACATGACAGAAAGAGAAAGGCTGCATTAGAAAGTGAAGGTGAGAACGGAAAAAGACAGAATGAGAAGACAGATGGACACAGAAGGACACAGAAGAGAAAGCACAGTGGGACAGAAGATGCAGGACAATGAAAAGAGTAAATAAGTGTAGACATATTGTGTAAATGCTGTATGACACTCGTCCGAGAAGCACCGTGATGGTGCATTAGCAGCATGTTGTGATGGAACCTTCATGGATGCTTTGTTCTTTTCAGATGAGTTTTGCAGGTGGGGGAGTGAAAAAGGGAAGTAAAAAGGGTAGAAAAATAATAATCTTCAAAGTGCTGTGTGCTCAGCTTTTTCTAAACAAGCTTGATACGCTAGTGCAATACTCTTTTCCTTATGTTTATGGTCGTTTAAGTCGCTGTTTTTCTCCTTCTTTAATTGGGTTCTACACAATCAGCTGAGTAAATTGTATCACTGGGAACAGATGATTAAACTAGCTGTAGCAAATAATAAGCAAGACCTTCACACTTTTATGTGCTGGTGAACATCTTATTCCAAGTTTGGTCCCATTTGCTTTAAAAAAATATCCAGCCTGGATATATTTCCCAAAAAGTCTGTGGCTGTAGGGATATGTGGCCATTCACATATGAGGTCAGGCACTCATGGCAGGTGAGAAGATGAGGTATGCAGACAATGTTAAGATCAGGGCTCTGTATAGGCCAGTTGAGTTCTTGCACAACATCATGCTGGAATACGTGAATAATCTGAATACTATAGTTTACATAGTCATTTCTGTGCTTTAGAGTATGTGGCAACAATTTGATAAACCACATACACCACATATGGATGTCATGGTCAGAATACTGTCTACAATGTGTAGAGGTTCACATGTTTTCTAAATACATAACTTTATGACCACCTGCCTAGTATTGTGTTGGTCCCCCTTTTGCTGCCAAAACAGTTCTGACCCGTTGGGCATTAACAGCATTAACTTCTTCAGCAATTTAAGCTACAGTAGCTCATCTGTTGGATCAGACCACACAAGACAGCCTTGTCTCCCCACGTGCCAATGACCCTGTCCCTGGTTCACCACTGTTCCTTCCTTGGCCCACTTTTAATAGATACTGACCACTGAAGACCGGGAACATCCAACAGGAGCTGCAGTTTTGTAGATGCTCTGACCCAGTCATCTAGAAACTACAATTTAGCCCTTAACAAACTCGTTCAAATCCCTAGGCTTGCCCATTTTTCCTGCTTCTAACACTTCAACTTTGAGGACATAATATTCACTTGCTGCCTAATGTATCCCACCCATTCACAGGTGCCATGATAAAGAGATAATCCGTGTTCTTTTATCATTATTATTTATAATGTTATAATGTCAAAATTTTATGACTGATCTGTGTATTTGTATGGGTTTCTTCTGGTGCTCTAGTTTCATACTTTCTCGCAGAAAAACAAGCAGGTAAGTGAACTGATAATGTCTATAAGTATGAATGAAAACGCATCCAGGGTATATCCCTGTAACTTTCTGCCGGTGGTCCAGCTACACCATACTCCTGATCTGGATAAAATGGATTCAAATAATTTTGAAGATGGCTGTGTATACAGATAAACCCATGTAAACAATAAAGAGAAGATGAAAATCCACGTTCCACCATGAGCATTTATGAAATCCTGACAGATGACAATATAAAAAAAGTCAAAAATATCAACAGCAAAACACATTTTGAAAAGCAGACAGCAGTAAAACCACATCCAAAAGGACCATTAAAAAACTGTAGGAATAACTACTCTTCCTCTTCCTGTCTCTCCTCCTGAAATGGGCTCTTGATGTTTGCTAAGTGTGAAGAATGGAGTTATGACAGAGCAAAGAACAAACACAAAAGAAAAGCTGCTTGTTCCTGTGGAAAAAAAGAAAGCGTACAAATGAGACGTATGTGCAGAGAATGCAGGGGTGGGTTTGAGAGCAAAGAGGAATAGGTATTGCAAAAAGATGGGTAAATCTGACTGGGTAAATGGAGCATGCACTGCTTTCCACTGAAGGTCAGTTTAATTGAAGGTAAAGACTTTAGTAAAGCACAGGAGACAGATAAAAAGGTTTCATTGCCGGTATACTAGCTGCCTTATCAACTGCTTCAGTAGCATGTGCTGTCACAATGCAGCCACCTGAGAAGAAATGCCACTTTAACCTTCCTGCAAGTGTGTGTATTTGAGAAAGACAAAATGTCGGAAGGAAAAGTAAAGCTTTCCATTTCCTGGCTTGAGAAGAGGTCAGATGGGGTGAGTCCTATACACCTGTAATGACTGTTTTTTTGTTATCTTGACCTCTGGTTTAAGATTTTCTTTTCACTCATTCCTTCAAAGGTGTATGTGTGTAAACAAACAAATTAAAAACTGACCCTCAGTTTGAACTTCGGTTGACAATAGGCTATAGCCTCACTATAAAAACAACAATGTTCCACTGAAAATACAGAAAGCACAAACCAAACTTTTGCTACATCCCCAAAGGGTACAAAACAAATCCTGAAGACTTCCTATAATTAGTTATGGCTGTTGTAAAATTGATACTTTTGTTTTAATGTAATCTAGCATGGTTTCACACTGCACATAAAAAAACCTAAAATCATCGTATGAGGGGTGTGTAGAGTTAAAATATATACTCATAAAACACTCTTGATAAACATACATTTGTGAAATGTGTAGGGATCAGTAGAAAACAGTAATTTAAAAAATGTTTTAGAATACTACAGGTCTGTCCTTAGGCTCAGTTTGTACCTCACAACTCAATTTAACAGCTTGCATCAACCCAATGGCATGTTCAGTTCACTTCCTACATGGGTCGATTTGGGGTCGAATCACTTTCTCACAGCAATTGAACCGCTCTGTAGTTCCTTTCAGACTCTCTCGGACTGGAACCGGAACAAATGTAATGCAGCCGAAGAGGGAAAAAGCATTACAGCTTGATTTAAATTGACTAAACACTACAAAAACACATCATGAATGATTGAAGCTTGGTTCATATTGAATATATTTCTTGAAATATGCTGTTCTTTTCTTTGCTAAGCATCAAATCTGTACTGAAGTGGCAAGACTTTTAAGATGTTGCAGTTATCTGTTAATTTTACACCAAAGGAACAACTGCACACAAGAGAATCCAAGCTAAAAGGAAAATTACATTCCATTAACAGGTAAAATCTCAAATACTTACAAGCCTTCATTACTGATGGCCTGAGACGTGATGGCACCTTGGAAGGACTAAAGTGCTACTTTCCATTAGCCTACAGGTTTTAAAATAAAATTTGTGGAGAAAATACTTTTATATTTCCAACTAACATGAAAATTAAAATGTCTCTTTGACAAAGTGGCTGGATGAAAAGGTTTAGATCAAGCAGATAAAACTTTCCTTTTAGCTAGCTGTCTAACTCAATAAAATGCTGATGATTTCTCAGCTCTGCCTTAGTATAGGAATGTCACTCAAAAACCAATTCAGGAAAAAGGATTATAAAACTCTCCAGAGAATAAAACTATGCAAAAAAAGAATCATCATCCTCATATTTATGGAATTTAGCATAGTATTATACAGAGAAAATCCAAAAAATTCAAAAGAGCAGGTAAGGATCAAGGGTCTTGCCCAAGAGTTCAGCATTAGCAGTTTGTCAGTGTTGGGATTTGAACTCACAACCTTTCGATCATTTCAATGTCAAGCACTGAGCTAAAACTTCCCCACATTAATCTAATTTTATGCAAAGTGCAGTTGAGGGTAAAGAGCCTTGCTCAATGGCCCAGCAATTGTAGCCTGGCAGTGCTGAGAGTATCATTACAAATCATATGCTAAATATGAACATCTAATAACAACTAGTAGAATCATTCTGTACTCATTTTGGGTGTCTGATGACGTTTTAAGCTAGTTGAAAAATTTATAAAATTTGACTTGCTAAATATAAATGTATCAAAAAACACATTTTTTCCAAACCTTCTTCCAAACCAAGAGCATATTTATTTAATGTATTAGACAAAGCAATAATAAAACTGGCATAGTTGTGAATGCAACAATAACCTTGTTACAGTGCAGGTTTTTTTTCTTAATACACATATGTAGTATAAATATTCTGCAATGATTAAAGTATGAAAGCATTTCAGGAAACTGCTGGTTTATAGCTTATACCTCATAAACTAGAGGCTCTTAAGCCTACGGATTTTATTTAAACACTGGGGGCTATCTAGGACATCCCCTGCAGTCATTAAAATAATGCTCTGCTACATGTATAGATAAAATAAATAGGCTTTTCAAGCTGGGTCTGGAAACGCTGTTATCAACATTTACTTCACTCAGCGTTGTTCTGCTGGGAGATCGAGTGATTGTACCCGTTTCATTCTTTAATGATTCAACAGCGAAATGCTGCGAGCAAAAAGGATTCTGTAAAACGTTTTTGAAATTTTGGTAAGCTCATTATCTACTGGACTTCCTATGTAACACATGCATAAGTGTAATATTAGTACTTTAATACTACTCAAGTTCCTGATTATAGGGTGATGGCTGGTCTTGATATTACATATAGCTAAAATCTAATATCTATAAATAGCTTGGCAATGAAACTATACAGGTTGGTAAAACTGTAAACGCACTGATGGCATAACAAGCTGATGTAGGACAAACTACAGTCACACACAAGGCATTTGTGATGCAATCTGTAATGCTCTCTTGGCTGCGTTCAAACAAACAGTAAACAGAAAAGTTATAAGCTTTTTATTCAAAGCAAACACAACTATTTACATTGTTCGGTCATTAAGGGTGAGTTGTATTTTCATTTGACTTTTAGTTCCTGTTTATAGGTTGCATGATACCCACAAGTGTACACCGATCGGGCATAACATTAGGACCTTATAACATTATGACTGGTGAAGTAAATAACACTGATTATCAAGCGTAAGGATTTGAGTAAGTTTGACTAAAGCCAAATTGTGATGGCCAGACGACTAGGTCAGAGCATGACACAAAACACTGCTGATATATTACAGATATCTCAGTGACATGGGCTGAAAATATCACTAAAAAATGTAAACCAAATTTATGATGCTCACTATAATCAGTGCTAGAAAGAAATCAGCCCCAGGCTCTACTTTACACGTTATTTCATTATGTTTACTGGTGGCTCTTGCTTCGAAAGAAGTCCTAGACAATTCACTTTAAGATAATTGTTAACAAAATTTCATCTCAAATGTAAAATTTTGCCCTGTTTAATCTTAAAAAAAACCACCAGCCAACATTACATATATCAGACACATGTCTTGTAAATCAACATGAGTACCTTGAGTTATTCCATTGTCCCAGTACCAAACACAAAACAACCATGTAACATGATAATAAATGTATCTAGTGTCAGCTCTCGAATGAAGCCATCCTGCCCTAAGGCCTCCGCACAGTGCGTGTCTGGCACGTGCCATGGTACAATTTTTCAGGTCTGACACTGCACTGCTTCAGAAAGCAAGCTGTCCTTGAATTATTCAGCATGTCTCTGGGAAATGGAGAGCGGCAGACACTTATTGAAAATCAACACAGAAATCCTTTGACTTCAGACAGATGTGCGATGAAAGATTAAAAAGCAACGCACTAATGTTTAAACCTCGAAATGGGACAGCTGATCCCTGTGGCAACCTGGTGAATAAAGCCAGATTACAACCAGAGCTCCGCTGAAGAGGAAAAAAAGTCTCTTAGCAGGAGCTTTGCTGTAAATGAAATCCTGATACATTGGCAGAAAACACAAATACACAGATAAACATTTAAGAAGCCAGAATTATTGTAATAGGTAGGAGGGTGAGTTCCAATAATCAGTCATATATTTTTAAAAGAGAAAGAGAAAAAAAACTTTGTCTGTACAACACATCCATAAGCTTATTTCTTCATAGTGGAGGAGATCTTCATTATTAAAGAAAGCTCTCAATCGCCTGAAGAAAATCTAAACCCTGCATGCGATATAGTAAGTTGTTGTGCTGAGGCCAGAGTTGCACAACCTCCTCACACAGTAGCCTCTCTCTGGGGATTTCAGCTTTTCTGTGGGTATCAGAGCAACACTTTGAGGTGATGAAAAGGCTGTTTAGTGATTCTGAATCAATCAGAGCATCTGTGCTAAGAGGCAGCTGTCACCTGACAGAGGGGGAGGAAGTGGAAAGAAAGGGGACTGTGTGTGTGTTTGAAGTACATTTGTGCATGCATGCAAGGGCAATGAAAAAAAAAATCTATCACTAACTATTCACCACTGTTGGCTCATTTTTGCAGCTCTGTGGATCTTTGGCAGCCCAGCAGGACTCTTTTGTCACTAGATGCCACAGGCACCTTAATTACAGGCTGAAATAATGAAAGTCAGGCAGACAGTAATGAGTGCTGCCCCGGCTTGTGACATTTCATAAACACAGGTATAAACTGCAGTTTTTTGATTATGTAGTATATTTACAGATTTTACAGATGGGATGAGACACAGAAAACAGACTACTAAAAATAGTCTGTGGCAGTGGTCATGGGAGTCTGGGAAATAAAAAACGCATTAGTGGACTTAGCTAACATAAACATAAACCATTACCATAGAGCTTCAATGCCATACTGTTTTCACGCAAAGAGAAGATGACAAGGTTGTGTGTCTCTGTAGCTTATCAAGAGAATTTCTGTCGAGATCACTTACAAGTGAAAAAAAACAATGGATCACCCATGATAACTACCAAGTGCTTTACAGTATATTACAAATGTGTACCATTATATTTTATTTGTTTCATCAGTTAGACCTCTCAACCAACAGAACCAACCCATAAGATCACAAGAGCATGTATCAAGAAATTAAATTCCTCTTCAAGGTTGATTGGTTTACCTTCTGTCATAGGATGAAGAGCTTGAAGATCCAGGCCGGTTAGATATGAACTGCAATAAGACAGTTGATGTGGTTTGGGCACATTACAAAGATCCCCCTAAACCAGTATCAGGCATGTCCCACTGGTCCAAAGCCTTGAGGCAAATTCTGAAACTGCTGCAGTGATGATATCTTTTGCCATTTGGTTTGGGAATGTCTAGGCAACCCCTGGAGAAGCTGAAATCTGTGGCTGGGATAGAGAAGTCTGGGCTGACCTTCTCAGTAATAAATCAATCAATGAATGAACTATAACAGCTTTCAGAGTGACTATTCAAGGTATCTATCACTGTAATGTCACTGAACTTCTCTCCTGAGCACTCCACTGTACAAATCATGAGGTATAAATAAAGCTGGCATTGATTACCATGAGGCTGCCAACTTATTTCAAGTAAGTGTTTGGACAGAAGTTTGAAACTCATTAAATAAGCTAAAGTAAGTATAAGTGGGCTTTGCTCCGCAGAAAGTAGTCTTACACCAGAAGTGATCCCCAATGAATTTTAGTGATGCTCCCTGATAAGAGTGAAAAATATTATGTGTAGGTGTCATAGCTTCTGTGTTCAGCCTGATCCCATGAGCTTACCCACATTTCAATGGCTTACCCTGTCGCTGCAGTCCCTCAGTAAGCCTTCTTCAAGAACTCTCAGTTTTTTCAGTGATCACAGTATTAACCACGACTGAACAAAAATTAACCTTGCAAATGAATACACAGGGGGAAAATCTATCTATCTATCTATCTATCTATCTATCTATCTATCTATCTATCTATCTATCTATCTATCTATCTATCTATCTATCTATCTATCTATCTATCTCTCTCTCTCTCTCTCTCTGTCTGTCTGTCTGTCTGTCTGTCTGTCTGTCTGTCTGTCTGTCTGTTCTTTATAAAGTGTAGCTTCCTGTATGTTGCTAAAATTTAAGAGATTTTTAGCAATTGTTAAAACTCCTGAGTCAACTCAGGAAAAAGGTAACGCATAATTGTAGCCTATTGGGCTGAAGTACAATCTATGATTAGTACCACGTAAAAAAAACATTGTGTAATGCATTAAAATTATTATAATAATATTCCTTCCACTTGTATTATTGGTGGCCAGTGACTGATTAAACAATGAAAATATGATTATATCAGACTTGTTAAATCGTAGAAAAATGAATAGGGAATATACAGTATAAAGCAAAATATTTGTGGACACATGAATACTAAAATGGCTTTATGTGGCTCTGCTCCAAACTTCACTGGATTAGAACAAACAATTGTCTATAATTGTATTGTACTCAGAAGCATTACAGTTTTCATGAGTCAAACTAATAAGCCCAAAAAATGGTGAGCGTGACAATGCCCAGTGCACAAAAAATGTGGTTTATGAGGACATGGTTTGTAATGGAAAAACTCAAGCGGCTTGCACAGATCCCTGACCTCAAGCCCTACTGAACACCTTTGGAATGAACTGGAGCACAGAGTGCACCCCAGACCTTCTCTCCCAGCATGAATATTTCATTCAATATTGATGTTCTTGTAGGTGAATGGGCAAATCTCCACAGCCATGCTCCAAAAAAGTAGTGGAAAGCATTCCCCGAAAATTGAAGGTTATTTTAACAGCAAAAAGATTGGACTAATTATAGAACAAAATGCATATGAATTCATATAGGGGATGAAGGGCAGTGTCCAGAAACTTTTGGCTAAATAGTGTATTATGTATAAAGTGCTGAATATTGGGATCCATATTATGCCATTCATCCCCATATGTATTGATTATACGTCAAGCAGGCAGCAAGTCTGGCCTGGTTATCTATATAGCTATGGAAGGAGACGGCGTGGCTCCATAGGCTACCTGTTCTACAATACACTTTAGACTACAAGTTATTTCATGTCCCAGCTACCATAATTCATAAAAAAACTCTTTCAGTGTTTTTTTTTTGTAAGTATAAGACAGACTTTTTGAGAAAGTACAAGATTCTTGTTCTGCTTCAGCACATATGAGATCAGGTGAGTGTTCACTTTCACACACTGCTATTTGGCATGCTGCACCACATCCTCTGTGCTCACAGTTTCTCTGTTTCTCTCCCCCTGTCTGTGCTGCTGATCAGTGGACTTTCAGGCTGGCTTCATAAGTACCGTACACACAAGAGTTATTTGTCAGCTTCTTTACAAGTCCACTGTGAAGTTTTATGCATCTGTGTGTGTGTGTGTGTGTGTGTGTGTGTGTGTGTGTGTGTGTGTGTGTGTGTGTGTGTGTGTATGTGTGTGTGTGTGTGTGTTTTGCTGTTTTCATGTTAGTTCTTTTCAGGATTTTTGTTTTGTGGCACTGCTTTTATAAAGGCTTGAACATAATGTAGTACTAAAATACCAGTGTATTAGCAAGGCACAGTATTCTTCTGGCTGGAAGCAAAGCTTAAACAGTCCTATTCCATTTCTTACTATTGGTTTAAGCCACTTCAGCATACATTCATCCATAAGTAAATAGAATTATAATTATACAAAATCTAAATAAATAAATGCTACAGTAACTGACTGCAAAACTCATTCAGTATATTGTGAAGCACTGATAAGGAATGATTCAATGTAGACACCATATGCTGGATGTTCTCACCAAAACACGTAAGTTAGAAAAGAGCTTTTCTGTATATTCTGTATATTTAATTAGCCAGTCATTTCTACTAATTCAGCAGTCATGTGAAATCTCTAAATACTAGGAAAAGAAAGTGAATCTTTTGTCCCTGGTGCGCACTCAGTTTTGAGATGCATGAGACGAATTGATGTAATTGGACATCGTATAATCACGTCTTGCTAATGTCCTTACTCTCACCCTGTTTTATAATTACGCCATTCTTCACTAAATAACAGTCAAACATGACGAACACTGATATACAGAGAATAGATTTCACCATATGAATCAACCATATGCACGATCTAATGGTCTATACTAATTAATTGTTGCTTGTGTTCTAACCAGATAAAATAAACTCCTTAAGACCAAAAAAAAAAAGAATTGCTAAGAGTCTCATCTATTTATCATCGGGATCTCAGTGTACACATGACATGCTTTCTAATAGAAATAATTATAGCGAGCTGTGGTGCTTGTTTATGCATTATTTGGTATCAAAACAAGAAAAACGTGCAATTATAGGAAAAGATTTGGAGGAAACAATTGTCAGAGAAGAGAAAGCTAGTGATGATTGTTCTGCAAAAAGAACTAGAGATATCATGCAAAGAGCCATAGCTGTTTTATATTCTTAAAGCCATTTGGTTATGGCATGGCAAATAATTTCTTATAGAAGTACTATTACTGTGCTTACAATAGTTTAATCTCAGACTCTCATTGGCCATTGCTCAAGGCTGTTTTTTTGTTGTAAGGGTGCTCACATTACAAGCATTTTTTGTAATTATATGAGCATCTGTGACAGCGCTAGGACGGATAAAATTGCATTGCTTACCCACTCATACCACACGAGTGGTCACCGTAGGGGTCCACAGCAATTTGTTTGTCAAGCTGCGAGTTTTTGCAGATCCCCAAAATTAATCTGTGACTGGGAAATCAGGACTAAAATTGTGTATCGTGTATTTTTCTGTAACAAACACATGCATAAAACATCCTATAGAAACTTTTATGAATGTCCACGTATTTAACTAATTTTACTTCAGCACAGAAAAATCCACCAGTATTGCTCCCTTCATTAATATTACAGTCAGGGCAGACCTGAATTGGTTATTAATATTTCAACCTCAATCTCCTGGGCCTTTGAACACCTACAAAAAGGTGTATTCACTGGGTCAATCCAGATTCCCATTCGAGGTGCTGAGCTTCAACTATTCCTGCAAAATTGAGCTTTCGATCGAAACACAAGCTATAAGCTCCAAACAATGCAATGCAGAGTCAGACAGCAAATCACCCTCTATTCAAATATAACTATGCAGATAAAATCTCTTGGGGATTGGCCATAAAAAAGACATTTCCAATTCAAATGCCTCTTTTATTTAATCTGATAAGACTCAACTAAGAAATATGAATAAGAAAGCCATGAGTAATTCGCATTACAGTGAACATTTTTCCTTGAATCACATTATTCTCCACATCAAGGCCATAGTCAGTGTGAACTGTTTATTGCTTATGCAAACACCCATCTATCACTGTCCTTTTCCACTCAAAGCCAAATTATGATGAGATAATGCATCCAATCATAGCTGTGTGCATGTGTGCCAGTAAGAGAAGCAGGGACATATAATAGAGTTGGGATAGATTAATGATTCATATACAGTATGGCTTCACTAATTGCCTGGGTATATATGGGTAATTACTGCATTCCCCTCTCCCACTGGACATTTCATCCCTGGGTGCTTCGTGCTAACCTTTGACCTAGATAAAAGTCATGATTTAAAGTCAGTGATACATTTAGACACCATGACCCCAACTGGAGCGATTTACTGCTTTGGAATCC
Source organism: Silurus meridionalis (assembly GCF_014805685.1). Taxonomy (NCBI): domain Eukaryota; kingdom Metazoa; phylum Chordata; class Actinopteri; order Siluriformes; family Siluridae; genus Silurus; species Silurus meridionalis. Next base: position 9,621,069 of record NC_060896.1, on the reverse strand, counting down.
CCTTCCAGGCAATGTCCCAGTGACACTGACATAAAGTGACCAACAATGCAGTCTGGGAGGCATAAGAACCACTAAGGTTTATGTATTAGCTTAATGAGGGCATCAGTAAGGTCCTGAGGCAGGACATGGAGTGAGCTAGGCAGTGTCAGCTCTGACAGTTGTATCTAAAAAAAGATGTAGATTAGGAGCCACAGGGTAAAGAGCAAGTAGCTATTAAACTCCCTCACCAGATGCTCACACACATGTCTCATAGAGATTAATCAGTGAAGTGGAAGAAAAAGGAATAAGCGATAAAGAATAGACTTAATTTGGGACCTGTCCATTTTTACAGCCTCTTGCTGAGGTCGAATCGCCATATCCGTGTATATTTCACAAGATTCGAGCAGTCCATGACAAAATCTAGCAGTTTTTATTCTTTTTTCATTGTATCGAGATGAACGGGGGAAACTGAAGAATAGATAAAGTATGTACAGTATTGACGGCACCTCATGACCCTAACCTGGCAAAAATCAATACTTATTCATCATATGTGCCAAATGCAATAGAAGTGACTGCAAACTTTTGTTTAAATCTTAAAACCTGCAACATTCTGAACCTATCTTTCACAGATTTTATTTGAATAGGGTTTTTTTTTTTGCTCCACTGCTTCTGGTCACAGTGAGCTGCATATGGAAACCTGTTTCTGCCACTGAATAATAATAAAAAAAAGGGTTATTGCGATATTTTTATCTTATAATTCAGACTTTTTTTTTCTCAGAATCGGATGATAGAAACTCGCAATTGCGAGAAAAAAGTCAGAGTTGCAAAAAAAAAAAAGTCAGAGTTAGATTAGATTAGATTGAACTTTATTGTCATTGTGCAAGGTACATGTACAGACCCAATAAAATGCAGTTAGCAACTAACCAGAAGTGCATAAATGGCCTATTAACAAATAGCAGTGTGTTAAATAAGGGTATGGGTCCATATGTACAGGGGTGAGGGTGAATAATGTACAGAAGGTGCAGTAGTTAATAATATATGTATATATAGTAATATACAATATACTGTGCAGAGATTGTGAATAGATGTCAATAGATGACATTAAAATGACAGTTATGTACAAGTATGAGTGTTGTATGAAATAGTATATATAGAATAAATATGGGTGGAATATACAGTAGTGCCGTAATAAACAAGTTATGAATGAGTCGATAAGCAGTGCAACCCAGAAAGTGACAATGCAGTAGTGTATTATGACATTGTATGATGATCAGTGCAGTAACAGCCACAGGAAAAAAGCTATTCTTTAGTCTGTTTGTGTGGCTCTGAATCATGAATAATCCATGATTGGTTTGAGAGGTATCTTTGATGAGGCCCCTTGCCCTTTGCAGCCAGTGTTTTTTGTGAATGTCCTCCAAGGTGGGGAGCTGAGTGCCAATGATTCGTTGGGCAGTTTTCACCACCCTCTGAAGAGCTTTATGGTCCGAAGCAGTGCAGCTGCTGTAACACACTGAGATGCAGTTAGTGAGGATGCTCTCAATGGTACAGCGGTAAAAGTTTTTCAGTATCCTATAGCACAGATTGGACTTTTTAAGTCTCCTACAGGAGTTCAGGGACCAGGTGAGATATGGAGATGTGGACTTAAAGCTCCAAGGAACTTAAAGCTGTTTACATGCTCAACAGCAGCTACGTTGATGTAAATGGAAGCATAAGTGTGATTGCCGGCTTGTCTAAAGTCCACAATTCCCTCTTTTGTCTTCTTGGTGTTGAGTTCCAGATTATTGTCCTCACACCATGCTACTAGTTGATTGATCTCCTCCCTGTAAGCCATTTAATTGTTACCTCTGATCAGGCCTACCAGCGTGGTGTCTTCTGAAAATGTAACGATGCTGTTTTTAGGCATAGTCCGGTACGCAGTCATGGGTGAAAAGGGGGTATAAAAGAGGGGACAATACACATCCCTGAGGAACCCCAGTGCTGAGAGTGAGACTGGAGGAGGTGATGGTGTTCAGTCGGACAGACTCTGGTCTGTTTGTAAGGAAGTCCAGTGTCTAGTTGTAGAGAAGTGTGCTGATGCCATTCTGTTTTAGCTTTATGATTAGCTTGAAAGGGCTAACTGTGTTAAACGCTGAGCTGAAATGGTTGTCGAGGTGATTCATCGCAAAATGAGGCACTGTGGAAATGGCATCCTTAGTTGACCTATTCGAGCAATAGGCAAATTAGTATGGTCCAGAGTGGGTGGCAGACAGGCTTTAAGGTGGGTAAGGACCAGAAGCACTTTGTAATGACAGGTGTGAGTGTGACAGGACGAAGGTCACCCAGTTCTGTTGCAGCAGAGTGCTTTGGCACTGGCACAATGTAGCAGACTTAAAGCAGGTGGCTACAGTTGCTTGGGCCAAGGATTGAAGATGTCCATGAAGACCTCAGCCAGCTGCTCTGTGCATGCTCTGAGTACATGGCCAGAAATGCCATCAGGGTCAGCTGCTTTCTTTGCATTGACCCTGTTCAGGGTAGCAGACACTTCAAAGGTGGAGAGTGTGAGTGGCTTCTCACCCGGTAATAGCTTTGCCTTGAGCATGGGCTTAATGTTTTTGAGCTCGTCAGGGAGTGAAGCATAACTGGTTGATGGTGCCCTGCTGGGTAGTTTGAGTTCAGTGATGGCCTGAATCCCTTGCCACATGCGTCGGGGGTGAGCAGAGTTGAAGTGCTCCTCAATCTGCTGTTTGTATGCATGTTTGGCTTTGCAGATTCCCCTTCTCAGATTGGCTCTGGCAACGTTGCCGGTCTCCAGACATGAAGGCTGAAGAATTGCCAGATATAAACTCACAATTGGGAGAAAAAAGTCAGAATTGCAAGATATAAACCCGTAATTGCAATTTATAAAGTCAGAATTGCAGAAAAGTTTATGACTCATTTATAACTGACTTTTTTTCTCAGAATTGCGAGTTCATATCTCACAATTCTGACTTTTTTTTCCGCAATTCAGATATTTTTTTCTCGCAAATGCCAGTTCATATCTCACAATTCTGAGAAAAAAAGTCAGAATTGCGAGTTTGTATCACGCACTTGTGAGAAAAAAGTAATAACCTTTTTTGGATTTTTTTTATTCAGTGGCGGAAACTGGCTTCCATAGCTGCCTGTTTAACACTATATGGAGAATTACTTTCTCTGGTGTTGGTGTGGACTTGATAAACAGAAGCTCACAGCAAAAAGAGAAGGGCAAGAGAGTTTATTAGCACAAAATCGATCTGACAACACATGAAATCTCACTGCTGTAGGATATTAAACACAGATCTTCCCTTTTTTTTTCTGCATAGACACACAATCCACATGCTAACTCACAGCAGCAAACACAGAACAGGTGATTAATCCCAGTATGTCACTGCATTTCTAAAACCAGGTGCATGTGCTCTTTTTTGCTCTTCCTTTGGTGGTGTCGTGACCCTGCCAGCAACCAACCGTGACCGGCCTGTCAGGAGGCTTCCCTTTAGAAATTATTGCAGTGTCGCTGGACCTCTACCTCTCGTATCCCTCTGCCACATGCACATTACAGAAATGTCACTCTAATGAGCACTTCAGCACAGGCACAATAACCAGCCCGAGAAAATAAGAAAGAGGGTTCAAAGAACATTTCTCGAAAAAACTGCAGCGAAAGCAAAAATAATGCATAATACAAAATTAAATAGAATGCATATGTTCTAGATTTGTGCCTAAAGGAACATACTTTTGATTAGATTAGGTTTAATTCACATTATTTTTTTAATCAATCACCAGCAGCTATCATACTGTACAAATGTCCCTCTCTTTGTTAAAGTGCTCCAAAAATAAAGGAAAGCGTTATTATAAAGGAACATAATATACAGTAATGTAATAATAGGACAAAGTGCCAAAGGCACATGAGTGTGTAGGTGATTTAGCATTTACTCATAAACTGAGACAGCAGAAAGATTGAATGAGCTGATAAGCTTAATGTAAGGGGACTAATGTTGGATCGCTATGTATTGCATGTAAAGCATAACAAAGCTCAACAAGAGATAGATCTGAAAAAATACTTCGTACCAGAGTGTATTCAATATTATATAATCAGCAGTATCCCACATCCTTAACAACCGAGTATGACTGTTTATTACAATAACTTTAATCAATGTTTTGTTTATCCTTCGGATCAATTTTATTATTTTGGTAGCCTGATGTCCTGTGTTATTATGCTATCCATGCACGTTTTGCTAGCTTTAATACTTCTTGTACTTGATATACTCTTCAGGGCTCTATCAGGTTAGTAATGTTAAAAATATTCGCATTGCTTTGCCTCTGATGGTCAATAGCATTGGCTTGATCTAATGCACTTAAAATTACTTATAAGATGTTTAATTTAAGTGCATAATTAATTTTCTCTTCAGCACATGTAGCACAGACATTTTGTGATCAGGACATCATATCTGCTGGAAATATCAAGGAAGCTTAGACTGATAGGTGATGAGGTATTTAGGCTAAACATCAGCCCATTCGTATCTACAGCACAGCCAAGGGATATTATCTCTACAACTGATTACAGCAATGTGAAATAATTTTTAAATCTTTAGAATCTAAAGATTTTAATCTTAAGCAGAAGCCACATAAGCCTAGAAGCAGGTTGCAGGTTTGAGAATATTTACAGCAAACTAAGAGAAAGCTGTTCATGCTGGGACCAAACCCAATTATCCAATTGTGCCAGCATTTCAATATGCTCCAACAGACACAATTTGCCAGTGCTGCTCTGTGCCTCAGCTCTACAGCCAACACTGGGCTGAGAGATGCTTCCTTTTGAAATTCAGGATGGAAAATCCTCCCGCTCTCCCTTAAAAAACCTTGGTCCATCCGGGATGCATCCAAGTAGTAGGGAAAGGCATGTTATTGGATTGAAAAACCTCTATGCTCTTATCTTTGTGGTGGAAATAATCCATTGTGATGCCATCCGCATAGCCTATGCCTGTTCATTCCACCAGGGTTTCCAACCCATGCCATCACAGATATTAAAAACTGCATATTTACATTGTGCTCATATCTAAACATGAATTGATGTACTTGATTTTCCAGTCTAGTATACTAATTTTAAGCAGAGATCAGCTGTTAGAGCAAAGATCTATCACCCTCAGAAAGCCTCCACTAAGGATTTCAGGGGTATAATGTGCTAGCCCTGGCTTGCTTTCTAAAAGAGGAGGCTGGTTATAGAGGCAAGTCCGAGGTGGGTTTGGTTAATATGAAGCCTGGTGGGAACATGAGATGTGAGAAGCTCAAGGCTAAAAAAACATGAAACATGGTGCTGCATATGAGCTTTGCAATCACTCTGAGCTCTAAAAAACGGCTGCTATATTGGTATTGATTGTATGTAGGTGTGCACAGTCCATGAGATTTAAATTATACAAAAGAAGAGGCAAAAAGAAAAGTTTTTTTTGGCTTCCGGCCCTCATATCGAGTGTCTTCCAGATTTTTCTTTTTTATTATTTTAGAAGCACAATACAATGATATCTGTGTATCTTAAAACAGCTATAAACAAACCATAAGATATGCCATAGAAGAAACTTGCATGTATACATGTATTTTGCAAATGTTTCAGGTCACATTAGGTCACCCTCCTGCATTTATATTTGGAGAGAGGTACCACTGATGGCTGTGTCTCTGCAGTGCAAGAATGTGTCATGACAAACCAATAACATCAAGGACTTTTATATCATTACTAATGACCTAAACCTTTACAAGTGTATAATTATATCAGTCTCGGAACCCAGTGAATATTTTTGATCACTTTACAGCCCTGATTTTGTCAAACTGTTCAATTCTTAAAGGACACCTTGGTGCATTTACTGCAAATGAATCCAACTGAGTTGCACATCGCAAAACCCATTGCCGTCTTAATTATTGTCTGCTCTGTGTACTTATATACCTGACTCAGCAGAGGCTTGGCTTGTATATGACAGAATACTAGTCCAAATCACTTTGCCTAGGTCATAATTAATGAGGTCACACTTTTGTCAAATGATCCCTGGAATCATTGGAGCAGAGGAGGTGAAAAGAGTTGAGGCATACATATGGGTCACTGGTGCTCATGTTTCACAGACATGAATGCAGGTTACTCAGTGTTATGTTACGTACACGACAACTGGTAACTCCAAATTTTCTCGGAACCTCATACTTCCTATGTGACAAATATCCTACTTGTAAAAAAATAAATACAAGGTGGTATCACATCTGAGAAAAGCTTGCTGACAGAGTGTGTACGTGGTCAGAATAGCGGACGTGGTAATGCACGGGGTCTGAATAACACCAGCTGCACAGATCCCGATGTACACAGGACGATGTCTTTTGGCACATTGACTTATGAAAGTTGGTGCTCCCTGTGACTGTGTGTGCAGCCTTGTGCTGCCATCTGTTGGCATGTTACAAAACTAGTTTCAAAACTGTTTGATACCACCTTGTATATAGTAAAAATAATTAACCAAATTTCTTTAATACATTTGAAATATGATATTTAACTCTGTTAAAAACCTTTTTGTTCCAGTCTTACTGATTGTGCTGTGCTGTGCACAAATATGCAGATACACAGAAGTGATATAAAACACTGGTTTATTGATGGCAATGCTGGTAGATTTGATGTAGGAAAATGTCTAAATATTTTAATCAAGACAGACAATGCAATGCATTATGGTTATTAATCTGGTTGGAACTATAGCTATGTTGAACAACTGAGCTCAGAAAAAATGCACATACATTGTTTAAGCCCCAGAGGCTTGTGCTTTGGTATGTGGAGATTTTAATAAGTGGTCTGATGGAATAAGTGTAGTTGCTTGAATTCTTTTTTTTTTACGTGATTTTTTATATGATTGTGTTTACAAGTGACTGTTAAACAAGATGTTATGACAAGAGTAGTCAAGTGCTACAGCTATTTCCCAAGCCTGGCTGTGGGGCCTGTGTCTGTGCCTGTAAATCTAGGAGGGGGTCTCTAACCTACATCACGCTGTAAGGTCAGATGAAGTCCAGCCAGGCTCTCAGCTGATGGTGGGTATATTTAGAAGGCTGAATTGGCCTCTAAGAAAGAGGGGGGGGTCTGGAGAGGCACCCTTTATGAGGCATCTCTCCAAACAATACGGCACCAGTGCAAAGCAACTGTTCTCATCATCAAATCGGAGCAGCTGAGGCATTGCCTTGCCAGGGGCCTCTGCAGAGAGGTGGAAGAAAGAATCCACAGCAGGCAATGATACCTTGTTAATATAAAAAGCAATCAATTGGCTGGAGCCTTATAATTAAGGGTAGAGGCAAACCAACCTATCAGCAGTGATTTTAAAAAGAAAACCCACATTGACTCTTCCCTTGTCAAAATGTCATTACTCTTCCAATTTCCTGTTGGAAAAATGTATTTACCAGAAACTGCTTTACATTTACTCATTCATGCAATTACTCAATCAGTCAGTCATTTGGCAAAGGCTTCAGTTAATGTTCACAAACATCGAAATGGGAAAGATTTGAACTTTGACTTTTTCGTAGTATGGATGTTATGGTCGGACAGGCTGGTTTGAAGATTACAGAAACACCTGAGCTCCTGGGGTTTTCAAACTCTACAGTCTCATACAGTGTTTACACAGGACAATGTTGTGCAAAACAACAAAGAAACTCAGCGAGCAGCATTTCTAAGGACGGAAAATCCTTGTTGACCTGGGAGATGAGAGGAGAATGGTTTGACGTGACAAAAAGGTAAATAACAAGTGTTTACAACCACATTGAGCAGAAAAGCATCTCATACCAAACAAAATAGGAAACATTGAGGCGGATTTGCTAAAAATCCTCATTTATTTCAATTCCTGGCAGCAAAGTGCAGGACTCTGGATTTACACTAAGCACAAGCTTGCTGACTCCAGACAGTTTTTCTGGCTTGCTGTCACCAACATTCCAGTAGGTGAATTGGTGCTAGATGTGTATATTTGTATAAATATCGGTTTACCCTGCATTAGACTGGCATCCCATCCAAAGTGTTTTCCAGCCTCGCTCCTAGTACTCTTGGAACAGGTTCTGGATTCACTACCTGCCTTACAAGGATTTACTAAAGATGAATGAATGACTGAAATGACTTCATAATGGCTTCTAAATCGCTTTTTCACAAGTCCTAAGAGCACTTTAAATACAACTACTTTCCCTAGTTTTTTTATCCTAGGAGAACTATTTGATTGATGAGATGCACTCTAAATGAATCCGAGGATCATTTTCATTAACAACTTATTTTATTGGATCTCAGTTCTTGTAGGCTCATACGGAGGCTAACAAATGGGAAATAAATTAACAGGGTGGACCAATAAGAGCCCTTACAAAAGAAATTAAAGATAAATCACGAAGCCTTGAATGTAGCACAAGCAGGTGTCTGATCAAGACTGATTAAAGTACATTTAATCTGATGCTTGTTGTATGGCTTTGGGATTAGTGTTGTCTATCTGTACAAGGAAAAGCAACAATTTGATCCTATCTGTCTGATAACAAATGAAGTGAAGAAGAAGGGAAAAAGAATGCTGGCAACACGACTACATAACATGCTCCTCCTGTTGAACTTTAAGACTGGCACTTATATAACTATCGGGGCAATTACGCTACTCGGATTCTGTTCTATATGTAATTGCTACAAATAATAAAAGATCATATTTGACAAAGGTAAATGTCAGTGTGGCGGTTTAATTAGATAATATAACAATCAAATAAACAGATGCTCTTATCATGAGAGTGTATGGTATGTAAGGATGCCAAAAGTACATGATAATAAAATAACGACAGCTTTTTAACTATTTCCTTTTCACGAACCTTGCTTCTTGAGCTAAATGATAATGCGTAAGGCCAGCTCATAGCTACCAGTTTAACCATGTTCTTGCTTGATGCATTATTGTGTAATAAATTCTACATACGGTTTTTAATAGACTCTCAGGAGCATAACTTTTTAAGTAGTATGTGATATTTTCTTATATTCTAGTCCTTTTCTCCCACAAGCCCCAAGTCTATAAAAGTATACTTTTATGTTAAAAGCAATTTGGTTACTGCAATTATATGCTATTATATGAAACTGGTCATGTACACAATATTTATACAGTTTTATTTGTTGTTTTTTCAGAACTTTGTAACTAAACTAACTAAAAGTTGAACAAAATTAAGCTGAATACCCTGCTTTACACGAACAGAAAGAAAAAAGGACTCAGCCTTCAGTTTTGCCAAATGATAATTTTTCCTAATGACATATTTACCTTATAAAGCAATGGCATAAATCCATACCAACAAGCCATACACCAAAAAAAACAGAGCAGCAGCAAACCTTGGAGCATAACTTTAGGGTGAAGTGAATGAAGTGTTGTGTGCTGTCTCTAAAGGTTTCATCTCTCTGAATGTTTCATGCAGAAACGGTATGAATAAAAGATGATTAACGGAAAAAGCACAATCTCGCAACTTTATCACCTCACATTGCCCTGAATTTTACCTTTAGCCACTGAGGCCAATGCATTTCAAGAGCAAATGGGTACAAAATATCGAATTTCGAAGTAACACACGCAAAGTGCTTCTGCGTATTAAATGTGGCTCATCAAACAAATACTCTCATTGTCACACTGAGATGTTCTTTTTCATTAATCTGTTAAATATTTTCCTTCTTTTTTTTTAGAAAGCCTGAATAAATCACTTGTAATTTTTTCAAACATGCCGCCTGCAGTTCCCATCTGTCCTTCTTCTAAATCCTACAGATAACCATCACTCCATCCACAAACACTGTCTGTGTTTGCCTCATTCATTTTACCCAGTGGCCACATGTCCTTTTTTCCACCAACATGACAAGCAGGAAATGTGTGGTTTTGTAGCAGGAAGCCAAATAATAATGCCAATTTTTTGTTAAAAAATAGAAATGGAAAAAAAAGAAAAAAAAGCATGTAGAGAGGATGAGCCTATGTGCTCATCCAGCACCTTTCATCTCACTGGGCTCTGCCAGGATGCCAATTAGTACACCATCTGACCTACAGGCAATGCGCTGTCCTGTGGTAGGCCCTGACAATGTCAAATGAACATGTAGGGACTGATGAGGACCGATAAGGTAGTGCTGTTCTCAGCGGAAACATGCTTTATAAAACAGATAGAAATCTAAAATATTCAATGATGGCTGGGGGGGCTGAAACTAGATAAATATCATATCTAATGAATTGCTTGAGAATAAAGCTATTAGGGTTTAGAATAATACCATAAGGAATTGAGCTGTATAGACCTACAGTACAGTATGAGTTAGAAAGAAATTAGTCCCAGCATGGCTTCTTCATATCATTGCTCATATCGTTCTTCAAATAAGCCACTTCAAGGCATTTCTTATAAGCAAATTGATGTGGATGGTGAAATAATTCTGCCCCAGCCTAACCGATTGATACTGGTCTCCTTTGACAACGATCAATACTGCTTACAGAATCTGAATACCAATTCCAAGAGACATGATATAGCCCGATATAGCACACAATTTTTATACAGATTATACTTGCTAAATTAAAAGTCAACATTCTGAGGTCAGGGAAAGAGCATGTTGCTAGGGCAAAGCAGGATCTAAGCAAGTAAACATGTTGTAAGTCAACATGCAATTTATACGCTTCTTAAATAAAAAAAAGAGCATGATTTACTTGGCTGTGAACTTTCAGAATAATACTAAATAAACTGGAGTGAATAATAATCAATGTTACAGTTGAAACAAGACCTTAAAGCCCCTAAGCATTGTGTTCAGACAAAAAAAGACCTTCATCCATGTTTTTTTCGCACTACATTTGACAGATAATTATAAATCTTTCTACTGAGCATGATGGCTTGCTTTGCACCTGATTGTATTTTTCAGTAAAAACCCAAAATAGACCTCAAATTTCTATTTGTAAAAAATAAGAATCTTGCTGCATGATTTAAGCATATGACAAATAATCATTATACAATGTGTTCCTTCAGGCAACTGTATTAGAGAGGGGCATTTTCAATATCGCTCTAAATTACATCAAATCTCTTCATGCGAGGTGGAAAATCTCTTCATGCCAGGCACATTTGCATCTTTGTGAAGGTTTCATTGTGTTCTAAACACTTTATAAATACCTACATATGTGGGAATAAGGACACATTATGGTAGCGTTGCGAGCAGCACCACAGGCAGTGGACACTGTAATCACAATGGAGAAAAAAGCAAGAATTGAGCAAATCTGTAAAGTGCAATTTTGATTCCCAAATTTGCATAGCTGGCTGATCAACCATAAGGCCAGTCACAGCAGGGCATTTTATTGGCACAGTAAGAAATAAAGTGTTTCTGCTTGGGTTGGTTCAGACCTCTGTGTCGGTGAGATATAGACTGTTTTAGAGCATATGATCCAAATGCAAATTCATGCCAACCCTTATCCAAGTGCTACATATGGCAGCTTAAGTGCACTGACCCTGAGTAGATATTTAAACACGCCAGAGTTCTTGCCTGGCGTGATTGGAAAACAACTAAATCTTTTATTTATTACTCTCCCCTCTGGCACTGGTTGTTGTGCTGCATAAGAGTCTGCCTGTGCAACATGCACATTCGGAAAGAGGGCGGGGTTAGCAGTTTGCAGCTCGGACACGGCTACGACACTACTGGCCTTCTTGAACTTGCACCTTTAGTTTGAGGGCCTTTGGCAGCAGCGAAACGTTGAATGTTGATCTATTATGAGAAATGGGAACACTTATGATTGATTGGTGTGCGCGCCTCATCCATCATGCCCTGGCGCACACGCTTTGACATGGACGTATCACTTCCAAGTGGACAGGCACATTTCAGAGCTATATTTGCAGATTGACATGGTGCTTCACGCTTCTCACGCTTCAGACTATGCTGCCACTCCTCTTAGGCCCCCTACATTCTTGTGAATCACTTGGACTTCTTAAAGTGCCCAGGCTTCCTGCTGAGAGTACATCATACAAATGACAGTACCAGAATGTGACCCTGTTGTGCAGGATAAAGGCATTACTGTATAATTAAATTAAAAAAAAAAGATCTTTTTTTTTAAGATTTCTGGTCAAGGTACTTTGTAGAACAGGAAAGACTTCCTGGAGAAGTCTAGGTCCAAGCCTAGGTTCCAGCCAGCATCCCAAATCATCCCAGTGGTGTTCAATAGGGTTGATGTCAAAGCTCTATAGCAGGCCTGTGACTACTTGAAACACTATTTGTACTTCGCATGTGCACAAATTCATTTACTTTCTGTCTAAAGTACATCAAAACAATCTATGAAAGTTTCAGTTATTAGTAACACTGCACTGGTTGACATTTCCCGATCCGTATCCAAAATAGTTCTTTACTATCGATTCTATTTGGTGAAGTACAGACATTTTCGCACATGTACAGTACAAATTGCGTTTCCAGTATGGATAAAGATTTTCCACTACAAACCATGTAAATCAGATCACTTTGTGCAGAAGGGTATTGCCATGCTGGAACAGGTTTCTGTTTCTTATTTCAAGTGAAAGGAAATGTTTATGCTACTGCATCCAAAGACATTCTATACAATTTATTGCTTTCAACTTTGTGTTAACAGTTTGGGACAAAATTACATATGACTGGAAAGGTCAGGTGTCCAAATACTTTTGTCCATATTGTGTAGCACCCAGAAAACTATTATTTTTACTACTTCTGACTCAACCATGACCTAATTGCTTGGCAGCACTATACTGCCTTTTAATTAGTGCAAGGCTGTTAAGTGTTCGGCTGCAAAAGCAGGCATATATCGCAAAAAAAAAAAAAGCTTTACTCATAAAATGTGGCAGTAAATTAAAAGTTTAATTAGTGACATTTGTTCCGCTAATTTGAAATGATTAACAGTGGCAGGAAGCTGATCTGTGCTAACAGGTATGCTAGGACACATTGACACTTTCCTTCCTTACCCAGTCACACAATTGAATGTGTAATATCATAATGTGAAACGCTTAATGGTGAGAAAATTTTAGCATCTGTAAATGTTTCATATATTATTATGCAAATAGGTGTAAAAGCATGGCAGCTTTTCAATGACAATTATGAATATAAAAAAAAAAAAAAGCTTTACTCATAAAATGTGGCAGTAAATTAAAAGTTTAATTAGTGACATTTGTTCCGCTAATTTGAAATGATTAACAGTGGCAGGAAGCTGATCTGTGCTAACAGGTATGCTAGGACACATTGACACTTTCCTTCCTTACCCAGTCACACAATTGAATGTGTAATATCATAATGTGAAACGCTTAATGGTGAGAAAATTTTAGCATCTGTAAATGTTTCATATATTATTATGCAAATAGGTGTAAAAGCATGGCAGCTTTTCAATGACAATTATGAATATAAAAAAAAAAAAGAACAAACGGTGTGAAAGAACTTCACTACTCTAAGAACGTCCTTCATCGGCATAAGCAACACTTCAGTTTTCTTTTACACTTGCAAAAATAATATCAGTTAGCTACCTTGAAAATGCTAAGCAAAGAGATACACATTCAGATCACTTGCAACTCATTTGACACAATGGCATTCATAACTGCTAGCAGGCTAACAACAGCCTTTTAAAGATGAAAAGACATAAATATACATTTTCATTTCTGATATTCACTTATGTGAATTTTGTGGAGCATGCACAACAGCACTAAGAATGGCTAGAAGAAACATCCACCAACACACAACAAAATTGTCACAGGAACTTATTTTGTTCCAGCCCACACTATAGATTTGCAGTCACAGTCATGCCAGGTGATTACACAGCATAAACTGCCCTTTAAAGCTGATATCTATCAGCCAGATTTGCTGACACATCTGAAACAGGTCATCAGCAGTGATTAAGAAGGTATGACCAGCTGTCACTGCATATATTTATATTCTGAATGTAGATGTTATGTGTAAAGTGAGAAATAAACCACCTAGAGTGCGCCGATTACCATCTGCCGGAGCAGGGAGGAAAAAGAGCCACACAGATGGATAAATGGGTGTTAGCCCCCGCCCACCACCGCCAATTCACATTATCCATATCCATAAAGGTTTTTCTGCTCTCACATACCATTCGGTTTCATTATTGTGTGCAGGTCCCCAATCCGTGCTGTAATTTTAATTAAAACTCGAGTATAGAGAGGTGATGAAAGCATGTTTCATTTCATTTAAAAATAAATTATTCATTTAACTATGAGGAGAATTCACCTCCTGTCACTACAATATACATTTTAAATAAAGGCACACTGAATACAATGCACTGACATTACTGAATAAGCATTAATATAACATAATGCCAGATGATATCTATCTGTCTGTCCATTCGTCCCTCAATCCATTCATCTATCTGTAAAAAAAAACTTTGTGGACACATGACCATAACATTTGTGTGTGCTTTTTTAAACATTTAGTCCGCATTTGCTGTTATAATAACCTCTACTTTTCTGGGAAGGTGAAGATTTATAGCCACAAGAGTTAGTAAAGCCAGGTATTGATGTAGGTGAGGACGCCTGGGTTTCAGTCTGTTCCAGTTGATCCTAATTCATCCTGAAGGTCTTCAATTCAAAAGTGATTGCTTTGTTCAAAAAAGCATTGTCATGTTAAAACAGGTTTGGGTCTCTTAGTTCAAGTGAAGTAAAAATGTAAACATGCTTTACCAATATGTGCATCCAATTTTGCTGTAAAAGGTTGTGGAGGAACCACATATGGAGAGAAAATCCAAGAGTCCCGATACTTTTGTCCATATAGTGCACCCATTTATCTATTTAAATATTCAGAATCGAAACCACATTTATTAACATGTCACTATTAACATGAGATCACAGCAACTGATCTTTGCCAATGAATCCATGTGACCCAAAATAGCCTTATTGGATTATGTAGAGGTTTGGAGTGACAATTTCATCATTAACAAAGCTAACAGTTAATATACAAATGTCATAATAAATAAAAATTATATATATATATATATATATATATATATATATATATATATATATATATATACACACACTTTTTGTGACATTGCCCAACAGCTAAATAAAATTTTAGCCCATGTCAAACACGAGTTACAGCGAGAATAATTTACTATTCATTTTACTGAAGCCTAATTGAATATTTGAAATTAAGCAGTTTTATTAGATAACAACAGACAATTACAAGATTCTGGTTTTGATTAAATGTTTGAGGCAATGACCTGCTCCTGTAATCATAAAGACTGTACTGTGCTCATCCAAATACTCTTCTTCAAAATATGCTCATACTGAACATCCTTTCAATGCATTCAATTCTGTCTGGCTTTAAAGTGTATGGTTGTAAAAGAGTAATGATCCAATGTCATAGGGAAATAGCATACCTCTCTTTCTCCTTTCTTTCCTAAGATGTTTTTTTTTTTTTTTTGCCAGCTCTCTTTTGCTTGTTAGAATAGAAAACTGCATTATCAATCAGTTTCATTTATTATTTTCCTACTAATGCATTCCCAGGAAAACTGCTAATTTGAGGAAACATCTTTAGTTATGCATTTGCAATGGTTGTGTAGGTATGAGAAAGACTCTTTGGCTGACTGAAGGTTGCACACAAGTGGCACTTACTTACTAAATGTCTCTCTAAATCAGAAAAAAGAGCAGACTTTTTTTTTTTTACCAGTGTCCTAAAACAAAAGCCCTAAATTTTATTGAAGATAACAATCTCCCTTTATGAACCTGGCACTACACCACAGCCAGGGACAGGCATTCACACATACACATGCAAATTTGCCAGTGGGAGAAAACATAGGCCCAAAGACTCCTGGATTATTCGCAATATCTAATTTCTCAACCCTCTTCGTGTGTTTAAAGGACTCTATATTGATTTTGCCCTACCTGAGGAAAAACACATTTAAATTATCCATTTTAAAACCTTACATACTATTCTCTTTGTGTTGCCATTGCACGATTGTCTCCTCTTCCCTTCTTGACAGACATCCTGCTGGGTTACAAGAGACAAACAACTGATCCTCTCTACATTCAGCCAAATCCAATTTAAACCGTGGCTCCACTGTCACCCTTCTTTATCTTTTGTCAATTCGGCTCTCTAAAAGCAGTAAATTAACACTACACTGCAATCACAAAAATAACCGTTTTTGTGGCTTTTAGTATAAATAAATTAGCTTGAAGGTTTTATATATAAGACAGTGTGTGCTCTAAAACAATGAGAGTTTGCGCTTGCAGATAAACACATTACAGTATCACCGATATGGATCCATGATTTTGAAGACATCAATTGACAGTTCAGCTTTTCAACAGAATTTTTTCCCAATCAAATTCTCTTTAAAATCTAAAGTGTCCCACCCCAACATTCTGAAAATCAGCTTTTGATGTTGCTGAAAAAAAAATATCAGCAAGCATCAGTCGTGAATGTGTTTTTGGCTATTCCATCATGTGTGCTTTATTTATTATTAACCGTGACAGGCTTAGCCTGAGCGATACTCACTTAACTACTGAGAAAAAAGCAGAGCCACTTGATATGTCCCACCATGTCCCACCCTGATTTCCTGTTTCAGTGTAAATTACATCAGCACATCGAACAACCAGTGCATTTTAAAGCACTTCATGGGGAGTTTAAGAGAAAATAAACAAGTGTAAGACACTTTGTAAGTGGTGCTTCAGATAAAGTTGCACTTCTCCCTGATTATACTTCTCACCAGCCAGAGCATTTGGAAAATTAGGAATAAGTTGTCAAGTAAAAATAGGACACATGACTGTAGTCAAATCATCATGCAGTCTCATTTTAAACTGAATAGAAAATGATTGTGTAAAAGTAAATGTTTATGATAATGAATGAGTGTCGACTGAAGATCTCCAATTTTTTGAAGATCTCAGATGTTTTTGCAGTAAATTAAGTGTTTTTCCTTGGTTCAGATGATTGCCTTGAGATAAGTATATGTGGTAAACAAAATTTGCCTGAATGATTGCTGAGTTCTCTTCACAAATCATTACATGGCTCACAGATTTATAACTACAACACTTGCACAAATTACCTACAAAAGAGGTGTCCAGTGTCTAGTAATCACAGAAATGTGTGTGTGTCTGTGTGTGTGTGTGTGTGTGTGTGTTTAATACATCCACAGAACATGCTGTGTCATTGCTTTTGTTTTGTGTTTCTTTTTTATTCTGTTTGTACTTTTGTCATTACTGTACTTCCTTTGCTTTCTGTTCTCCAATCTTCCATTTCATGATAGCAATGAACTGCAAGCTGCACCTGATCATTTTCTGAGTGTACACTGCTTTCCCTCGAAGTCAGTGAAGTTTTCTGCACTGCTCCTTCGGCTCTCAATTTGTGCTGATTGGTGCACTCGTTCTGAGCAGTCTCTGGATCTCTGTACCATTAGGTGACTGTTATTGCTTTGTGTTGTGCTTATGCAGCTCTGCCGCTCCTGGCCGCAGTGTTCACAGAGGTGGAGTTAATGTGGTACTGTGACCAGCTACTCCACTGTGGTACATCCTCAGCAACTTACTTTTAAAGGTCTCTGCTGACCTTTCAATTTTGTATTTTGTAATCTTTTTTTTTTGTTTTGTGTTTTCCTTATAATTATTTTAGACTCTGCATGTTCTCTTACTTTGCTTTCACATTTATAAAGCAACTATGGGTATGAAAAATTAAATGTATTCCCTAAACAGATTAAAAAGAAGAAGAAGCATCTCTACAAAATCACACATTAAAAAATATTATGCTTGGCTAATCCCTAAACCCAGCCAAACAGCAAAACAAAATAAAAGCTACAAACCTATACATTACAGAAAAAAAATACAATAACTATATTACTGACTATAAGCTGTGCACTACGAGGCATGGTGATGTTACTGTTACACATTATTGATCAATTACCCTAAAATTATCCAACAGTGCTACTGAAATCACGATTTGTCAGAAGATGACACACTAACACATTTTCTGATACATTTCCATAGCAACAACTTACACAGGGACTGGTATGATGAAATGAAACAGATAGGAAAACACTGGAAATATGGTAAATCTTTTTGTGAGAAATATTTTATTTGTTTTTTTTTATATAAGTTAGAGCCATTCTATTTATTTAACTGTAATAGCATATAAACAGAACAGTTTATGATCATAAATATGTGGACAGAAGTTGAAAACACACAATTGTCTACATTGTCTTTGTATGCTATAAAATTGCAGTGTCTCTTCACTGGAATATGGCACTAAAACAATGGCCAAAGCCAACTTCATAAGGTTGCCATTGTTGGTGTAGAAGAACTCGAGTGCCTGCACAACGCCCTGACCTTAACCCTACTAAACACCTTATAGATAAACCATTTCCCTGACTTTACCAGCTAATCTCCCTAAGACTGAATAGCCACAAATCCCCACAGACATGCTTCAGAATCTAATTCAAAAGCCTCAGGGGAAGAGTTAAGGTAACATCAAAGAGGGACTAAACATGAAATATAGTCAACAAGCACATATGAATTTGATAATTCGATGTCCACAAACTTTTGGCCATTAAGCATATCTGAGTAGTGCAAGCTCACAAATGTTCCCAGATGATATTCATCATTTAGAGGTAACCTTTCCACATTGTCCGGCAAGAATCATCATCTAACCTTGAATTATCCAGTCTGTTCACACCAAATGCTCTGATCCATTGCAAATGCTTAATAAAATCTGACATATGACTAATGCTGGCAGTATATCATTGATATATATATATATATATATATATATATATATATATATATATATATATATATATATATCAATGATTATTCTTTTTTTATTTACTTGAGATAAGTTATAGTAAATCTGTGCAGTAACATAACAGCAGAAAAAAAAACTATTTATGAAATTTGACTGTGGATTTTTCAATATATTACAATGCATGTCACTGAGGCCTAATCTCATTTAAAAGAAATACCCTGCACTGAAGCACACTGTAAGGACAAAACGCTCTCCACCACCAGTTACAAGTAATGTTAGCTTTATAACAAGCAGACAGCAGTTACGGCCAGGTTTTAGTAGGTCAGATATTTCCACCAATTATGGACAGCTACAGCACTGCCTGTGATGTCGATGTTAATTATTACAAAGTGTTTGCGGAAATCATACTGGGACAGAGTACATTAAAGAGCGATGCATTAAAGATGAGATGCACTGTACCTATTGGGGCTTGGGATGGGATGGGGGTTGCCCAAATGTCACAAACAGGGTTTTTAGTGGTGACCAAAGATTTATACTATTATCCTATTTATACTTCCTTGTGTTTTCAGTTTACTCTCTTCTTATCGCTTCTCAATTCACACACACACACACACACACACATATTCCACAGAACATGACATAAAAGAAGAGACATAAGGATGTTTAGTGATGAGGCACATGAGACACTTTCCAAAAGATTATCTTCCTTCTGAGCACTACAGACGGACCGGATGTTTGAGGTGGATGTGCTGCCCTGTGCATTTTCGGCTGAAAAGATACAAAGATGCCCCTTCATTCAAATTCTCTTTCCTCTCTCTTTATCTATCCCAGAGGTTTACTGGTTTGTATTGAAGTTTTGCCTGCTGCAATAGCAAGCCGAAGAGTTTATGACAGTAGAGCTATATTTTACACACACACACACATACTAGGAATTAGGAAGTAAGAAAATCTCAATGGTTTAGTAATCTGTATTCTGTAATCTGATATAAGATATTGATGAATTTACTACAACATCGTCTTAAACACAAGAATTTTGTTGATGCCCTTCTTATTGAAAGTCTCTTCACTCAGGATGTCTGTTCTATTTCTTACATACTAACAGAACACACCTCTATGTCATCTTGCTGAGCATTATGCTTCCAGTTCCTACATCATGGATTCATAAAATGCTGAGGAAATTAATTCCACGCCTACACATGTGCAGTGGTGCCTCAGCGTCGTAAAGCTGTATTTTAAAAAGCTGTTTTGGGAGGATGTGAGTTCAAATCATGGCACTGCCAAGCTGCAAGAGTTGAACCCTTTTGTAACCTTTTTACCTTCAACTCATCTGTGAGGCTCTGCCAGAGGAATAAATACCATCATTAATGTGTGTGTAGCTGAAGATAAACAAAGGGAATCTAAACAGTCGAGATCCTGTACGATGAAGTCATACACAGTTTTGCTATGAACATGCTTTAAACATCAATTTAACACAAACACACTCACACACCCCTTAATTATGACCGTTAAAAACTGCATAATATGTACAAATACCTTTGAGACAAATGCTTGTAATAACATGCAATAACAAACAAACCATACACACTGCCTATGTCAGGTCTTTACCCTAGTCTTGACGCTAAGTACATACTAATCACTGGATGCCAGTCTGTAAATAAGAGTAGAGTAGGATATGCAGTCTGTTTGCATGCATGCAAATAAGGCAGTTAGGAAGCCACTAGGGTCAGTGTGTGTGATTATCTTTAGGAGTATCACACAAAAGTACACACTCCCTCACACACATGAAATGCAGTTTGTGATCATACCTGAAATACTGACAGCATTAACCTCCAACTCCAGAATCAAACACTCTGCTACTTTTATTTCTTTATTTCTTCTTTTATTTATTTACTGAATACTTTTGTCATACTTTGTAGTTTTTAAAAAGGAGATGTGACACTATCCTATAATTTTCAGAACAAACAGAGAGACATGCACACCCCAATACTTGTGAGAATTGTACTTTTTATCCGTCTGTTGTTTAAATCATTCAGAGGTCAGAGTGCGTGTTTAATTTAACACCGGTGAGAGAAACGAGCAGCACTAAAAAAATTGCACACTAAACCATTTTTACTGGTGTTCAATTTTGACATAAAGGACGTAAAGGAACGGAACGAGTGAAAGAAAAAATTGTAATGCTACCACATCCTAAGACATTCTATACAATTGTGTGCCTCCAACTATGTGGTAACATTTTGGGGAAGAACCACATATGGCTGGAAAAAGTCAGGTGTCCCAATACTTTTGTCCATAAAATGTTATTTAATTATTTGTAGGTCCCCTGGTGGTCTAGTGGTTAGGATGCAGCGCTCTCACTGCTGTGGCCCGGGTTCGATCCCTGGTCAGGGAACCAACCCCAGCCACTCTTAATGCCGGTCCCAAGCCCGGATAAATGGGGAGGGTTGCGTTAGGATGGGCATCCAGCGTAAAAACATGTGCCAAATCAAACATGCGGATGGTCCGCTGTGGGGACCCCTAATGGGAGAAGCCGAAAGAAAGTTTAGTGTTATTTATTTATTTACTGATTAAGGGGGAAAAATTTGTATTTTAAACAGACATAATTTTACAGACATACAAAGATGTGCCACGAATATTAATGCTGTTTTAATGCTGTTTTCTTCTTGGTGCTTTTTAAATGAACATTATAGCTTTTAATGAAAAACGACTTCAATATTTAAATGCTGCCACCACATTAATTTTGGTTGGTTTCGGTGCCACTTTTGGCCCACTAGTGAGTAGTCATTTAGGTAACGCAGTCTAAAACAGCTGATCTTGTCTGGGAGAGCACAATCAGAAGATAATAGAGTGAAAACGTGTGAAACCTGCCTTTAGCAAATTTGAACACAATGCTGTAAAAACAGCACAGATGTTTGGGAGTGGGCTGATTGTGTGGGAAGTTTCAAGCTTTTTATTTATTCATTTATTTTTTCAACCTAAACAAACAAGCATGGATAAGCAATTAATATTTTACAAATGGCCAATTCACTTTAGGACGTAATATACACAGCACTTTATGCTCTCTTACATTTTCATTTTTTATGAGACTATTAACCTTTAAAGACTCTCCTAGAGGGGGAGGAGGTATAATTAGTATATTAGGCAGCGCTGTTATCAGGACTCACAGCTCAGGCACGCACACACACACACACACACACACACACACACACACACACACACACACACACACACACTGAGTATTTAATTGTAAATTCCTATTTCAAGATTAAATTGCTTGCTCTTTACCATGTCTCTTGCCTCCCCCCCCCAAATCACCCAGAAGCCAATCTAAGTCTGAGCCTAACACATGGACATGTTGAGAGCTGCCAATCAGTTGTAAAACACCCACTTATGTTGCAATTGTGTTTACCTACAACATCTTTGCAGCCCAAAAGACTCCTGCTTGCACAGCAGCCTATAAGGAATACAAATACAACCAGAAACTGCCTTGAAAACACAAATGTGTGTTGCCCTCCATAAACGTTCATATGTTGAGCTATATTTTATGAGCTGCTCAGAAGCTCCTGATTCCATAATCTCAACTCACTGTATAAGACTGGAGAAAGAACATTACTCATAATCTTACATTTCAATGCTCATGTTAGTTCTCACTCTCTAGTGTTCTGTATTGTTTAAAGACTATAATCACACTATTGATGTCACCCAAATGAGGATGGGTTCCCCTTTTGAGTCTGGTTCCTCTCAAGGTTTCTTCCTAATAACATCTAAGGGAGTTTTTCCTTGCCACAGTGGCCACGGCTGCTCATCAGGGATAAATACACATCGTTCACCTTGACTGTTAAATTCTGTAAAGCTGTTTGAGACAATGTTTGTTGTGAAAAGCGCTATAGAAATAAACTTGACTTGTCTTGACTTGATATTAAAGCCAAAATTGAAAGGAAAATGAAGGAAATTTTCACTGGCACCAGTGAAACAATTCACTGGCACTTGTAATAGCACCACATGGAAGAAGGGGGTGATAGAACACCCATAGGTGTTCAACACAGCCAAAATAAAATGTAACACTGATAAAAAATGACTGCAGGATATTCGAAGCAGTGTGAGAGTCAAGTGGTCAGCACTGGAATCAGCATGCTGTGAAGTAACCTGTCATTTCTAATTAGAAGCTTAGGAAAATCCTTCACTTGGTAAAATGGTGATGATTTTGTACTATATATACTTTATTTCTGAGAACTCCAGAATTTAAGTATATATTACTTGTATCTCAATCGCAAGTTCTGGAATTCACTCACAATGTGAAAAAGAAGGTACATTTGCATTTATTTGCATAATAAATATATATATTATGATTCTGCCTGAAAGACACACTGATTGACTAAGAGGAATTGTTTTACAGTGATTTAATTAGCATACAATTATATATAAAGAAAAAAAAAACAATATAATAAACAGAATCATAAAAAACTATAACTCTATTTCTACCAGTCCATAATGACCTACATCCATTTTCATAACCATGTTTGTTACATTGGCCTCTTAAAGTGATAATTTCAGAAAGCTTCGATTGATATTTTTTAAAAGGTACTAGAAAACAGTTTTTAGTCATTCTCTGTTTCTCCACTATACCAGGGCCACTCTATGGATAAGAGTTTGTGGATACCTGACCATGATCATGATCATTGTCCATGAGATTTAAAGGAGAATCATGATATTTTGATGTGCTTTTCCAAATTAACAGATTTGGTCCCTAATGTATTTACACATTTGATCCCCATTTGCTGTTATAATCCCCCCCCTTTTCTGGAAAGATACTACACTAGATTTTGTTTGTGGAGAATTTGCTTATTTAGACACATAAGTGTGTGTAAAGTCATATGAGTGAAGTTTGGTGAGAAGGCCTGGGGTGCAGTCAGCGTTCCAATTTATCCCAAAAGTGTTCAACAGGGTTGAGGTCAGAGCTCTATAGCAGGCCACTCAAGATCTTCCATTCATACATATGATTTCATTCATTTATTCATATGTACATTATTGTACATATGCTGCCATCGCTCTGAAGTAATCAAAATAAATTAGAAATATAATAAATGGCAAATAAAATTAATGCTGCAATAAGATTTTTCCTAGTTATCAATAATATGTCATCATTTCCAGTATCCATTTGGTGGACAAAGCACACAAACCATGTTCTTCAGTTAAAGTAGACAGTAGATAAAATACTACTTCAGTAACAGTGTTCCCTTGAAACTGTCACAGTAAAAGTACAAAATAATTTTCCTTCAAATGTACTGAAGGATCCGAAATACTATGATTTAATATGGATATAATCTATTATCTATTAATAGAATTATATTAATGAGTGAAACACTGACTGATATCTATTAAAATTATCATGAGCCCAAAACCTTCTTTACAAATACTTCTTTTAACAAGAAAAATCATGCAAATAAGGCCACGGGTGATGTGGCAAGTTAGAGTCAGGAGTTTCTTCCTTCATTTATTACTCTCAAAATGTTCTGCTTGCTGTTGAACTGACGCTGAACTGTACATCGGTGCTAAGTAGATACCATCAAACGCCAATCAAAATATTTTCAAAACAGAGCAGCCACTATCTCACATTCATTCTCCTGACATAGATGCATAGCACCACATTAAATATGATTAGATATACATTAGCTGTAGATTACTATTCAGTTTTTTTGTATATAATACACAATGTTTATGGTGTATAAATATTGGAACTGCATTGGTTTAAAGTTCAACAGAAAAAATGTTTGGCTTATCGTTAATAAAGGTGAATCCTGATAAATACCAAAACTGCCTGTGCTTTCTGGATAGGGGAAGCTCTCGCCTGTCAATCACTGCTACACTAACCAACTGTGGGCATCTGTAATCTGATGTATGTGTAAGAGGTTAGATAGCATGTTTATCTGAGTTTGTAAGCTGCTTGGTGAAATAGCATGAGCAGCAGCTAGATATCTAGATTTCCATGTTTGAGGAAGCACATGATACACTTCATCCTCCCTAGCTGCAAGCTAGTGTGTGATGAGGAGATTTAGCTAGTGGATGAGCATTGGCAAATTAGGAAGAAAATGGGAAATGTGAGGAGGCAGTTCTCAGAAACTGGATACCAACACGTTAATGGGTTAATTAAACGTGTGCATCTCTTGGCTTCCTTACCTGATGACTTTACTTTTCTTTACTCCACAATACACATGCAGTGTACTTTATTTCACAGCTAATTAACTTCTTATTAGAACTGTAGAACTATCTAATGTTATTTCGAAGTAATAACTGATGTTATTTTCAGAGGAATAAAGATGTCCCGAAAATACTTCACCCCCTGGAGGTGTTTGCAAATAAATAAGGACACCACAGCACGTCGCAGCTGTTGAAACTCATAAGTTTGGATGGTACACCAATTATCACTGAGACACCTGTATCTGGATGTCCATTTTCACTTATAATGTCCACTTCTGTCAATTGCTTTAAACTTTCCACCAGCACCAAATGGATTTGTTCCTTCTACATCACCGTTTTGTGTTAATAATTATAAACCTCTTCATGAAACCCCAACGGATATGATAGAGAGGTTGATGGCAATAAAGCCAGTCACATGATTATTACTGGAAATTATTACTAGCAGTTAATTCAATAGTAGCTTGCACCACTTGTTCATAAGGCAATATTAAAGATGAGAAATAATCACAGAAGAGGTGAAGAGGGTGTAATAGATCGAAGAGAATTGGTACCATAAACACAAATATCCCTCAGGGCAGACAGCAATTCACTCAACATCCAAGAGGGGGGGTGTTTGTCGCTATTCGATTGGGTCCAGTGGCCACGGAGATAAGATATCTCATCTCATATAATGGCATAGTGCAAAATCTCTGTTTGTTGGATAGAAAATGGGAGTTGCAGTTTCGTTTGCAATCTGTTACTGCATAGCAATAGCTTCACCTGATGATTTTGTACAACCTGGAGAGTATTTGGATGTTACATACATGATGGAAGGACATAGGTCATGTGTTGAATTTGTGCACTTAATGTGGACAGTAATGCATGATCGGTGCGTTTTCCACTCCCAGACTGAAACAGCATAATACAGTTTTTTTTTTTACAGTACACTACACTCTGAGCCGCTCATACAAATCACATTCAGTCATATAGTATTAGTGATGGCTAAATGAACTAATGCAGGATGCACAAATGAGGAGTAATTGGGGAAGGATGAAAGTAAAATTAAAGCTAAGGCATGTAACACTAATGAGGGTCCATTAAAATAATCCCTTTTACTGGGGGAAAAATCTGAATTAAAAGTTTCTTAAGTATTTCTTGTTTGGGAAGCAGACAGATGGATATAAGGAGATCCAGTTAGATTGAAGAATTTCTCCTTTTCTTTTAGATCTAAGCAGAGGAAAGATCTAAAACATCTAAAGGTGATCTGTAGTGTGCTGAGAAGCACAATAAGATTTGGGATAAGACAAATTTTTAAGACAAAACAAACCAAGCCAAGGTTCCAGTGAAACTGTAGAGTGGTTAAGGAAAAAACAAAACAAATCACACAACAAAGAGAGAAAGTCACATACAAAGGGGTAGAGGGGCAGAGGGAAAAGATAATGATAGATTTTGGGTTTTAAATCGAGGTGGATGGAGTACACAAACCATGTAGTTCAGTTAAAGTAGAGATAAAATAAGTAAAATATTACTACAGGAAAAGTAAAGTGCACCTTTAAACTTTCACTTGAGTAAAATTACAGAAGTATTTGCCTTGGATGTACTTAAGTATCCAAAGTACTATGATTTATTATGGCTATAATGTTCTATTATAATTTTAGTCCCAAAAGTCTTTGCTTAATCAGCTCAGTTCATGTGAAAATGTTATTATCATGAGCCCAAAACCTTCTTTTAAACTACTGCAAAAAAAATCACACAAATAAGGTCACGAGTGCTGTGGCAAGTTAAAGTCAGGAGTTTTTTTCATTATTTATTTCTTTCAAAATGTTTCTCAATATTCTCTGCTTGCTGTTGAACTGACACGGAACTGTATATTGATGATAAGTAGATACCTGTGCTTGACCAGTTTTTATCCACTCATAAAAAAAAGAAGAACTGATTTTGCAAAATGTAGCTAAGTAAAAAGAAAGATATTTGACTTGTAAATGTAGTGAAGTTAAGGTAAAAGTCTCCCCAAATGGAAACACTTCAGTAAAGTACAGACACGTGAAAACGCTACTTAAGTACAGTAATGATTTCCATTTACTTTGTTACTGTCCACCACTGGATTTTCTTCCTTAATAGAAAATGAATATATTAGTATTCTGAATTCGATTTACAAAAACAAGAGAAGAGTATAAAATAATACTAAATAATACAAAATCCAGGTGTTGTGGAACTTCTATTTTTGCTGGCCAATATTATTCACAAAATAGTTCGCTAACTGATAAAATGACTAAGCTAAACTGAGTTAGAATGCAACAAAACAGTGAACACATTAAGGTTCATGTTGAATCTGGTTCAGCTTAGAGGTATAATTGGAACTCTTGGACGGGATACAAAAGACTTGTAAAAGGTTTTTACTTTGAAGTGATTGGTGGTCTATTTTTGTGCTCTATTTTATTTATTAATTTGTACATGAAATAATTGGTGATGTGAGTTGCATTTGCAGCATCCTTAGTAACCACCTGATCAGAGTTGCACTTTGTGAAATATAAACAATTCATAAGGAAGTGTAAAAAAATAGTCTATTATAGCCAGAATTTACAGTCCGGGGGCATGATTTTAAAGCTAATCAAACTGCCTACTTTTTGGTTTGATACAGATAATTGTAGAACTCAACAAATACACATATACTGACCTATGTTGTTTGATGAGTTCATGTTTCTGTATGAGAGTTAATGCTGAAGCAGGTACAGTAGCATGCCACAAACTGCATAGGGTGCAGGAAATATCTGTTACCACAGCTATCCTGCTATTAATACATAACCACCATGCTGTTCTGAATCACTTTGAGTGTGTTCATGTGTGTGAGATTGATATGAATTACAAGCTCTTTACATGCTTTCAAACGTTTTTCATGCATGACTTCTTACATACAGTAAATGTGGAATTTATTTAGCAAGAAGGCATGTGATACAGTGATATGTGTTTTCTTTATTGTAAATGTAGAAGAATGAGATGAGCTGATGGGGTATAGACAACCTGGACACTGCTGTGAAGAACAATCAGAATAGGAATAGATTTTTGTATCATGATGTTTACTCAAGAGGCAGAGGATAGATCTTTTTAAAAAGGGGCACAGTGTTGGCAGCGTCTCCCAGCAGTGCTGGAATTAAGAATGGTCTCCCACTGCTGACACTACAGGTAAGCTCTCTCTTTATATGCAAATACACATTTCTCCAGTGGATTCTGGCAGAGAAATGATTCTGGTGGGTTATATGTTTAGACAAGAGAGAGGTTAAAGTCTCAATGCCAACTCATTGTGTCTGTCACACCAAGGAATATCCTGTTCATTTCGGTGCATTTATCTGCCACTCTTTATAAGCGTCTGCTTTCTTCAATGAGCCACGAAGGCATCTTGCTACGGCGCATTTCTAAGCGTTTGTACTTAACTCTTCGCTCGACGTAAAGCGGCCAGCGTCTTGTTTTGACAAACGACTGTTGAGCTTTTATGCTACCGGGGATTTGTGTCACCCTGAGCCATGTCCTCGTAACTTATCATCAGGCACTACTTCCTTGTTCATGATATGGAGATGAAACTTCCTGTTGCACGTTCTCACACCGTAATCCAAGTCTCCCGATTCCCATTCCGCTGCCCAAAGCAGGAGTGCGTATTATTGCAGCTGCTGATGAGGCCATATGCTCTGCGTTTGCTGATTGAGTTACGCTCTTCTGTGCTGGACGCCGGTACGGAATGTATGGTGTTTAAGGGATGAAGGGATTTGGCAGAGAGTCAGACTTAGTCCAAATGCCAAACCTCAAACACTCTATTGTATAGCACACCGAGAGGTAGGAAAGAAATATTATATACCTATTAAACCATATTCTATTATTAGGCAGGTCACCCTGACTTGGAACAACTTCATGGCCAGCGGTTATTAAATTTCTGATAAAGAATGAGCTGCAGGATTTCTTTTGTCTACAGTCTACACTTTAATTGATTACCTCTTCCTTACACACCCAAATGCCATGTAGTGTAGAGGGCTTTATAAGTAATGTCTATGAGGTATGAAGCAAAAGGAAAAGGTTGTCTTAGAAACTCAGCCAGCATCGGTCTTCACATTTCACTGGTGTAGTTTATCATGGCAAGGCTCTTTGATCTTAATAAACGCAACACAATGCACACCTTCAAAGCTGCAAAGGCCAGCTCTCTTCCATGGCCTCAGTTGCTTTTGTCAACCTTTATTATTATGACAAAAAAGGTTGCATGAAGCATGCACATCCCCAAAGACTGGCCTCACTCCTTATGTTAACCGCAGACAGACTCCAAATAAACGAGTCACCGCTAAGAGCACAGCCATGGGGAATTTGATACAGATATAAATGCTACGTAAATAACTGCACACTTACCTTCCATATTGCTTTTTCTAACTCTTGGATGTTTTGCTTGGGCCAAAATAAGATAATAGCAACAACAAAACCTAATATTCAGCCATATCTTGGTCAATAGAATTTCCATTGTGAAAAAGACCAAAGCACACGTGGGTTAAAGTGGAGCTAAATTATTCAAGAGCCTTATTCATCAATGCATGAAAAAGGAAATAGGGGCACAGCCTCATGGGGATGCATGAGTCCTGAGAATTAGATGATGATGCTGTACTGTACCACTGCAAGCCCAATTAAACAAGTGTCTATTGATCCAATATATGCATTAGAAGAAGATCTTAAAGGCATGGTAATGGTAGTGGCATTTTTGTCTCCAGACCCAAGTTTCAACTTGGTTAGGAGTGTAATGATGGCCACCAAACTATTTATTTTCCCCATGTATTCCAAAGCATTTTGGTGCACTGGAATACTGAATAATAATAGTGGTCAGGGTTGCTGTCTCAAAGCTTTAGGGTTTCAGGATCAATTCTTAGCTCCACATGAGTTCAATTGTAAGTGCTGTGGTAGATTCCTGTAAATAAAATAAACCCCCTTAAGTTGCAGTTTATTACTCAGCTGTTCAATATAAAGATTATTATTTAGTAACTACAGTGAAACGTATACTGTATGAAAAGTGAATTGAGAGGAATATGAGTCAAACCCCACCAACACATCCTGGGAATTTGAGAGATGGCATTATTATAGAGAATTGACAAAAACCTTTCAACTTCATTTGTGGCACAATAGTAAAATGTTCAGTCTATTTTTGAGAGATCAAGAGGTTGACCAACAATGCCACTGTCATCTGTGGCTAAAAGCAAGAGAGAAAATGTGGCTGTTATCTCTAGATATCTAGTGATACTAGCCAGCTGTGGGAGTCATATATACTTGTTTATGTATGTGGAAAAAGGCAGCTTTAACTTTCCATCAAACTGGCTGGCTTCATGTATCCAGGGAGAAGCACGTGTGAATCTTCACCCTCCCCAATTGGTAGCTTTTGTATGGTATGGGTGATGTGTCTGGTGGGTAGGAATTGGCAGGTGACCAAATTGAGGGAAGGAGGTAAAAATTAGTTGCAGAAAATGGTTAATTTCTAAAGACTACATATTAAAAAACAATGAATGTACTGTAGACGTGTTGAATCCGTAGCCTCATTCCTAAGCTTCAGAATGCATTAGAGAAGGGCAGGACTGAAATATCCACATAAGACATGAAAGGAGCTAAAAAATCAGCTCGCAGATATTCTTATCATCTCTCCTCCAGATTTGGTAGGCACTCAAAAGAACATTCCTTCTCAAAGCAAGCAGCCTCGGGTTACGACTTTCTGTGCGTGCCGCCCTCTTGTCAGCGACACAATTTCAGCAGCCCCAGAGATTTGGGAAATGGGGTTTAAACAAAGCTCATTGGTTGTGGAGAGTAAGGCACAGAATAAAAGAACAGTTTAAAATCTTCTATCACACGTATAGCGAAAACAACGGGAGGCTTCCAATTAGCCCAGCGGTCCGGATCACACTACCTTCCGTTAGTCGCCCTTTCCTGCAGCATCTTTGGTTACAACCTTTGCCCAGCTGTCTATTGATATTTCTGGGAAATGGCATCCCGAATTACCAACGACACAATTATCCTAACTTATGGTTCATGTATAGATCCTTTCTAATGCAATGCTTTATGCTTCCTGGATATATGTGTCACTAGAGGCTTAAAGTAAAATTTTATGGTACTAGTTTCAAATATCATCTTGACAGAAGGAAACATCATTTCATGAATTGACAGACCATCATTACTAAAAGAGTTTGGACACACCTTCTTACTCAAGGTTTTTTCTTAATTTATATTGTTTTCAACATCGCATATTAATACTGAAGACACTGAAATGACAACAGAGCAAATATGGAATTACACAGTCAACAAAAATGTGACCCAGAATGTGTTTTATATTTTCAATTCCTCAAAGTAGACAACTTTTGCTTGCATGACAGCTTTGTACACTCTGCATTCTCTCAGTCAGCCTCATGAGGTTGTCACCTGGAAAAGTTTGCCAAAAATCTTGAAGGAGTTCCCAGAAGTGTGGAGACCAGATCATTTGATGCAGCAGTTCCTTTCCTTCTTGAACAAATTACTCTTAGATAACCTAGAGATGTGTTTGGGATTGTTGTCCTGTTGGAAGACATATTATAGTTCCACTTGGGATGGCATGTTGCTGAAAAATGCTTGGTAGACATGCTGGTTAAGCGAGTTCTTTGATTTTGACAAAATAAAATCTATTGACAACTGACTGTTAAATTTATATAGGTTTTTTTTAAACATCCTATTCCACATTTAGTCCCCATTTGCTGTTACAATAACCTCAACTCTTCTGGAAAGATGCTCCACTTGATTTTGAAGTGTGCTTGTGGAGATTTGTGCTAATGTGCTAATGCCTAATTAATCCTAAAGGTGTTCAATAGGATTGTGTTCAGAGCTCTATAGAAGGCCACTTAAGATCTTCCTCACCAACCCATGTACAGTAAAGCATATCTTCATGAAGATTGCTTTCTGCACAAGACATTGTCATGCTGGAACAGGTCCAAGTAAAGGGAAAATTTAATGCTACCACGTCCAAAGACATCCTCTACAATCGTCTGCCTTCAACTTTGTGGCAGCAGTTTAGCAAAGAGCCACATATGGCCAAAAATATAAGTTACCCCAGTACTTTTGTCCATATAGTGTATTTTCTGTAAGACTTGCCACCTCTATTAATTCCCCTTTCTCTCAGCATAAAAAAATGCAATGCAACCTCTGCAAAATTACCTTATCATCTTAAATGTGCAATGTCCTTCCCTCTGTCTCAAAGAGACCATCTTATTATTCCTAAACTATGATTTAGACGTAATGGACCACCATTAAGCGACTCCTATGAGCATGTTAATATAATTGAATCTGATGGTGTGACATTAACCTCATGTGTTACACAATGACCCAGTGTAAGTCGAAAATAATGATGATATAAGGAACAGTGCTCACACCTCAGCTTGTGCTATTTATAGATGTAGCCTTCAGTCACTTTCCCCAGAAATATATACTAAAAATACAGATCCTCCTTCAAACGTTGAGCATTATAATTAGTTATATCAGTTCAGACCAAATCTAACAAAATGCCCTGAAATGCACTGGCACCTTATACAGGATATATTCCTGTATTCCTCACAGTACAGGCTCCAAATTTACTGTGAGCTTGATCAGTGTAAAGCGGATAATAAAAGAGAATGGATAAGATATTTAGCCAGAAACTAATCTAACAGCTAGAGGTCGAGCGATTGAATGGCTGGCCGATTAATCTGTCCGTTTTTTTTTTTTTTTTGCAATTTTTTAATTAATCGTCATCGGCCGATTGTGCTGCAAATTAGGCTGATTAGGCAGGCGCATCTGACACACCAATACAGTATTCATTACTAACGTATTTGTGCAACTTTACTAACGTATTTGTTCAACTTTTTTTCAATCGTGTCTGCTTAATTGCAAAGACAACAAGAATGAGAACAAGCGTGTTCCTTGTTTTTTTCTCATGTGCTTATTCGCTAAGCTAATTAGCCAATCGGAGTTTTCTTTCTTGGCGAAGAGCTTTGCTGCTAATTCGACGCGCAAAAATGCCGACGCAGCTGACGCAGTCTGACAAGAGTCAATGGTACGGAATAAACTAAAGCCGACTAAGGCTCGAAACCCCACTGACAATACCCGATTGTTAGCTTAATTTAGCCCTGTCTGTTTAATTGGTTAAATATGATGTTGCTTTAGGAGAGAAAAAAAATATATTATTTAGAGAAAATGAGAATAACATTTAGAGGGAATGTGTAACTTTTTGGAGAGAGAATGAGAATAACATTTGGAGAGAGAATTAGAGGAACCATATTGTTAGCGATCCTTCAACCAGCTGTAGTTTAAGCTACAGGTAGACTCGGATACCAAAACCAAAGTCCACTGATTGGAGAGGCTTGTGTTCAATAAATGTTTAATTAAAGTAATTTTCTGTATCACATCTTATTAATTAAGTATTAGATTATATGAGATGAAAGAGGGAAAAAAGAAAATTGGGCAAACATATCGGGAAAAAAAACGCCATTATATATCGCCCATAAACTGCCCGGATTTCTAAATATCGGTATCGCCCACACAAAAACTTTATTGCTCGACCTCTACTTACAGCCCCAATCAACATTACCCGGGTCAAATAAAATGCAATTTGCACTTCGAATAATTTCCTAAATCTGTTTGTTTATCAATAAAGTTAATATATTGCAGTCAGCAAAGTTCTGTTCTGTACAACACACTTCTTAAACTGTTAATCAAACAGCCCTGTGTTGCTTTTACTGCGACATCATTAAATCGATATGGTGCCTGCACATAGAGCAAATTTCATTTAGGCTTAATCAAAGTCAGTCACTAGGTGGGAATGCATCATTAATGTTTTGTGGATAATTGCTTCCTAATAACCGACAGCTTCAGAGCAGTATACGGTAGCTATATGCTGCTGATTGGCTCTTATGAGTTACACAAATAAACATAGCTGGACCTACAGACCTGATGTCAGAGTTCAAACATAGTAAGTGTAGGATGAAAGAAAAAATAAAGAGTCACTTTTTATTAAGTATAGATAAAGGCCTTACAAAAAAATTAAGCTACTGGGCAACATCCTACATAATAGCCTGGAAGAGGCCTGAGGAAAGAGTACATTTGCATGGTGATTACTGGTGCTCCAGCATCAAGGGTGAGAGAAGTACAATATCAGTTGTCAGACAAAATGAACAATAAATAAAAAAATACCGGGTATAAAATAAGCCAAAGTACCCAGAACTACATGTATATAAGCCATGGGATCTGTTAATGGCTTCTAATGAGAAGATTTTACAACCTCACTACAGGTCCTCATAATAAGCAATGTTGCTATTGAGAGCGCACACTTTTTCCATCTAAATCTGTATAGTGATGGGGTCTGTGGGAGAATGAGTTCAGTCCCGGGTTAACAGTTGTGCACTATATGCAACATATGCTCACTAATTTTTTCAGCGTTAATGTCTGTGTTCTGCTTTGATCGAACATCACCTATGAGCATCTATTCATGGAGTATCCATGCTTCCTGTTTGATTTGCGCCATCAGAAAGTCCTCAAAGTCTTGCTATTGACTCAAAGTGATGGATGCTTGTTAAATGAACTTTTTTCAAACACTACTCAATTAGATAATGTGTGTTATCCAAAGCAGCTTCCAATAGATCAGCTCATAAACACATACAATTCACTGTTCTGTGAAGTGCAGGAGCAAACTGCTCATTTTATGCATGGTTTTATTGATGGTAATTGCATCTTGGAATGGAATGAAAAGAAATATTGCCATCTTATATTCTAAAGGACAGAGAATGTGAGATGCTGATAGAGTGTATATGAGGCTTGCTATTGGTACTCCATTTGCATGGTTACTGTTTCAAATGCAAAACTACTCAATCAGGGGTTTTACATATTTAGATAATTAGAGATTGAAATAATCAAGATTCATGATGATTATCATTATGCATATTTCTTTGTGTGGTGGGTGAGTGACATCAGCTTTAATAGTTGGAAGGTATTCCAGGACAGTAGGGTCAACAAAATCAATTAAAAACCTATAAAAGATTAATTTTGTCACCATCTATAAACAACACATTAATTTAAAGGGTGGGCCTAACAAAGCAGACTTATTTCTCTCTCTCTCTCTCTCTCTCTCTCTCTCTCTCTCTCTCTCTCTCTCTCTCTATATATATATATATATATATATATATATATATATATATATATATATATATATATATATATAAAAATAATAGTCTGTCGATGGCCCTTGTTACAATTGTCAGGAGCAAAATTGAACTCTATTATGGGTGCATTGTCTATTCGTGATCACACATCTTATCAAGAAGACAAAAAGACCCTAATAATAAGACACATTTCATGAATACAGTATCTGTAACACTCAGTGGTTGGTATGGTAAATATGTTGCCAAATTATTTTTCAAGGTCACAATAAATTACATTGTAAAGTAAAACAGTCAAATTCTGCCAAAATGCTCGTTTGAAACTGTAATGCAGCAGATATGCAGATATACTATGTTGAAAGTTTTAAATATAATTTTTGTAACATTATTTCTTGTGTTTTATGGGGTTTTGGTTCCACATGTATGCATATACAGTATGTCTATGCATACATACATAATAAGTAAAATGTTAATGAATTAAAACAGATTTTTAATCATATTGACTATATTGTGCTGAAAAGATGAAACAAAATACCAGATACTTGCATTTATTAGGGCTTTATATTCAATACAGGCAAAATCAATGACATACATACAAATAACCAGAATATCCGCCTAGAGAGTTAAAGGACAAATCAGATCCTAGTTTGTTGACTCTGTAGACGTTTGAAAATGTCATGATCTCAAATGGGAAATATTCATAGATATTGTATTTGGGCCCTTCAAACTTTATCGAAATTCAAATCAAAATAGTGTCGATAATACTGGTGTCTTGATGTGAATAAAATGTCAGAGGTGGTCACCAGACTGTATCCTTTGCTGAAGCTGTTCCCAGGAGACATTGTTCAGGGACTCTTATGATCACCATTGAATCTAAATGGACTTACATTTCCCTTTTAGGCATCAGCGTCAGAGAAAAGATGCGCATCGCTCATTGTCCTAATAGTGTAATTAAAAGCCAGACCAGACAGACAGTTGTTGACTCCTTAAGCTTTAGAAATGTCATGGTCAGAAATGGGAAACATATAGGAAAAAAAAAATTTGTCTGGGTCCGTCAAGGCTTGATGGTAATTCAATCCAATCTAATCACATCAGTTGTGGTCGGCACCCAAAAGAGATGGTGTATAGATCCTGTCAGTGACAGTCACTGGATAGCCCTTTTGTTAGATTGGTCCCTAAAGACCTTGGATAAAGAGCAGGCTGAGAAGGCCTTTTATAAACTCAAATGAAAAGCATCAGGGTTTCACATGATCTCCATTAAATCTACTTGGTCCAAAATTACCCTTTGGCTGTCAACATAAGAGTTAAGGTGCAGTGGCGCCCTGGTGTGAGTGTGTAATTAAAGACCCTGCTCTCATTAATTCAGTGGTAAAAGGCTAACTCAGACAAGACGCTCTGTCATATGTGAGTATAAGGTCAGAGGAGACACGGTGACCCTGAAATGCAGTTATTGATTTTCTGGGTATCTGTTTTGGGTAATAAAGAAAATTGCTGAGCAGTGAATGCCAAGGTTGCTATTCTAAGAAGCCATATTAATTCACTGGTAAAGTGAAGATGTGCATTGGTCTGCCAGGAGGAAGCTTAAAGTCCCTGTCACTTACACATTTGGAAGAAGCTTAAAAGGGAAAAAGTTCTTGTATTACTAGTACCCTTTATAAAAATGACAAATGATATCAATATTTAGATAACACAAATACTGATATTCAAGTTTTCTGCTTCATTTTAGCATATTCTTTTGGAAGTATCTAATCACATACAATTTATCAGCCTTCCCTGGAGAGAAGAAGACTTGAAAAAGCTTGTTGGAGCACTTTTAGGGTACTTTTATGTTTTTAGGTCTGCATATCAGACTGCTTAAAGATCCATCAAGTTTTAATCTCCTGCCAGAGGCAACCAGCTACAATATCCTGGTGTGGAGTCTGTCAATGCTCTCCATCTCTACATGAGAATCTGGAATTAGAGGCAAAAGAGCCTCAAAGTGACAGATTTAGTTTTTTTTCCCCCTTGAATGCTGTCTCCTCTTTTAAATTGTAGTTGTAATGAAGCTTAGTGAAGTTCAGTATCTTCATTTTCTGCATTATTTCCAAACAGCTTGTTTTAGAAACAATTCTAATAGTGGATTTTTTATTAAGTGTGCAATTGTAAATCAAAACATAAGCTTTTTTAATACATATGTACTTTTTCATTATATGTGTATATACTGTATGCTTTCATGTCCTGTTCCTGCCATGTTTTTTTTAAACTGGTCCATACTGTTATTATTGACCTGATTGTCCAAAGTGACATTGATTAATGGTTTATGTTTTTTTTTCTCTCATTTCTATGTGGTAATAAATGGAAAGGAATCTTGCATCTTTACTAATCAAATTCGACAGAAATATAGCAGAAATGATTAAAACCATTCACTAAATGACAGAAATATATAATGTTAAGATTACAAATATGCTGATTTTTGATGATCTACTGTATTTATTCGTACAAGGTGCCAATAGTTCTTCTATGCATTTCAAATACTATTTAAATGTGCTTATGCAAATAACTGTTGTTTGGGGAAAGATACACATTTAATTAACAATAAGTCATTTTGAAAGGGAAAAGATAGCCCAATGTGTTTAATGTTTAATATATACATTCATCATTTTAACAAGGATGCCAATAATTCTTGAGTTGACCATATAAGTGGCTTATGCCATTAGAGGTGTAAAAATCTTGCAGCACACTGGGACATGGTCAGTTAATTTTGAGAAATTACACACCAAGAACAAAAAAGATAAATTGCCCCACATTATGGGCTGAAATGCACCAGTGCCTCACACTGAAGAGAGATTAGAGTTAAACAAGCCTGCAAAATGGTCTGTTTAGATAAAATATGATGTCCTCGTCCATAAGTACATTCTCCCAATAAAAATATGCTATCAGGTAGTCCCTGCAAAAAGGTAACATATGACATTAGAGAGAAAAAACAGGCAATTGAAACTACACCACTAATTTAGGCAATTGAAACTATACCACTGAACATTTAATGAAAGTATTTTGTAGCTTTTTTTTTTTCAATAAGCATCCATGACATAAGTCTGTAAATGTGGACAATAATTGTAATTGTTAAAAATTGGGCATAGTGCATCGCTATGGACCAGTGACTGCCATATACATTATATAGACAAAAGTTTGGACAAAATGGACATCTGAACATAAGATTAGTATGTGGTTTTTAAACTTCCCATTCCACATTTAGACCTCATTTGCTTTTGCTATAACCTCCACTCTTCTGGGAAGGTGTTCCTAAAAATTTTGACGTGTGCTTGTGGAGATTGGTGCTTATTCAGCCACAAGGGTGATAAAGTCAGGTACTGGTGTAGGGTTTAGGCCACTTAAGATCCTTCCCTCTAACCCATGTAAAGTATATTAATCATGGAGCTGACAATCTGCACAGGGGGCATTGTCCTGTTGGAACAGGTTTTGGTTTTGGTTAAGTGAAGGCAAATTTGATGGTACCACATCCAATGACATCCTATACAATTAGCTGCCTTTAACTTTGTGGTAACTTTGTGGTAGTTAATGGAAGAACCACATATGGCTGATAAAGTCAGGTATCCTAATACTTTTGTCCGTGTAGTATATATGTATATGACACACCTAAACACAACAAAAACAAAAATCACAAAAAGCTTTTAGCTATTTCTGATTACACTGCTAGCATCAAAAAGTTTGTGCTGTATTTTTAACAATACTTCTGGCTTAATCAAATATGAATCGTTTAGATTTAGGCATTTCAATGGATGTACCTAGGTGTACCAAAGTAATCTAAAGGAGTACACGCTATTTCAATGCACAAAGCCTCTGGAAGTGAAAAGTATCCCAAAAGACATTCAATGAGGTCTGGTGCAGGGTTATAGAGACAATCTAAGCAAACAAAGAGCAAAGAATCAGAGATAATAAAGGTGTTAATCAAACAGTGACCTCTACAGACACATAGAAAAGACATTTACAGCAAGTTATTCAGTTTTTTTTTTAAATATAGACAATTATTTAATTGCAGTGGTCACTGTTTTTGCAAGGTATAAATTTAGGAACCAGACGCAGATCAAAATCCAATGCCATAGGCTTACCTTCTGACTTTTCTTCCATACCAGTGGAATCCTCATCATCTGAGTAATCTATTTTCAGGTTTTATAGCTTACCTGAAGATTTGTGTATTCTTGCCTGCTTGTAATTTCGATTTGGTCTCTGCTGTTGTAAATCTTTGGCCTGCGAATCATGATTGCTGTTATTTCCTATTTTCTAATTGTTTGCCTTTTTGTGTTTTTTTTTCTGATCGTGACTGTGTTTTAATGTTCTGTTAAACAAACTCATGACTGCATACTCTTTTTATGTATCTCTTCTAAATGACACTTGGAAGTGACTATGCCATTTTTTAGATATATATATACTCAAGTGAGAACAATTAAAACATGTGACTTTAAGCAGAATAAGTTTCTCAGAATGTAATTTGCCTTAACTACCAAAAGAGCAAAGAAAATTCTTAAAAAGTTTGTCATCAGATTCCCTTCAGCTTAACAGCCAAGTGCCATATCGATCAAAGGTGAATGTTACAGAGCATTTGGTGAGCATAAGCTTGTGATATTTTGTGTTAGAATGTTAAATCCCCCACAACTAAGTGCATTAGAGTACATTAGAGCACATGCCCTCTTGAGAAAGAAAACAGTGTTAGGGCAGAAAGAGAGAGAATACAAGTGCTGAAGAGATCGCTTGCAGAGAAGCCCTGAAGCAAAGACAGTCGTGTTGATGTTGAGAAAAGGACTTCAAGACTGCAAGTGATTCAACAGCTACATTACGTCTCTCCCACCATAACAGTCTGAGATTGCCACTTACTTCCTATATGTTTTTCCTAGGCAGCCTACATTTCCACCATAAAAAGAATTTATGTCAGTAGGAGAGGATTAAAAGAAACGATGGGGTTCTAATCTTTTGTTGCCTGTGACCTAATAACAGATAAACATGTGCAATCTCCAAAACATGCACAGCTGCTTATGAATAAAATGCATAAAGCTGCTATCAGCAAACAGAAAAAGAAATGGTTTAATACAGGCTTGGAGATGCATGCTTTCAGAGCACAATGTTAAGGTTGTGCTATTCTCCAAATCAGAATGTCATACAGAAACAAATTCACTGTTGAGCTGATAGTGGAACGATAATAGCAGGACGAGTGTCAGGTGTGCGTTCCGGTAATATATAAGGCTTAGTGGCATCTAAGATCTAAGTAGTCAACTAAGATTGGCAAACACGGAGGAAATATTTAATTCGAAACGCATCACAGAGACTCAGTGTCAGAATGTATAGAGTTGGAATGCTGGCTTTCAGTGAGTCATTATTGACCCCATTTACAAACAGTTATGAAAACAATTCCAGTTGATAACTTTCCAAGTTAGATTGTCATATTTTTTCTATTATTTGCACATTTGGTAGATGCTAAACTGCATTTGGTTGCGTGTACCAAAAGTGAAAGGTCTCAGGATTTTGGTCTTATCAGTATCGCAAATGTTCTACATCATTATTTAGACTTAATACATCGCAATTTCAAAATAATCACATCATTACTTTGAGTTGTCTCAATATTTCGCCATATTATGTAGATATCTTTTTTATTTAAATATGGTATCATAAAACTTTAATTAATAATTAGCAATATTGTGACTTATTTAATTAATTGCATCAAAACAGTATGTAATTGTTTAAATATTGTTATACTTCGATTATCATTAAACATCTTTGAATATTGTTGAACATGTAGAACTTTGAGGTGAATGGGCTACAACAGTCGAAGAACACATTAAGTTCCACTCCTGTAAGCCAAAAACAGGAATCCTAAGAGTGCATATGGGACAGACTCATCACAAGTGGACATTTAAAGATCTGAACAAGAACAGTAGTCTTTCTATATGGTTATGTTGGACATTTGGTCACTGGGACAAACATGCCATGATCCATAGTTACTGAAGTTTTTTCTTTGTATGTTTTCTCTACATAGGTGTTCTTAATAAAATGGCCAGTGAGTGTATATAAGTGCACACAAACAAGACGCTGGTCCAGCAAGTGAAACTTTGTTATTGTCTGAGCGATAAGAAAAGAGAGGATGCTGCCGAGCCGATTGTTCTGTAAATTGCAGCCTACAGAAGATAATGCTTATAATAAAAGCGAGACAGACAGTGACAGGAAGACTTAATGTGCGGTCCAAGAGCTTCTGTAGAGAACGCAGCTTTCGCTTTAGAGAAGCAAAGATATACTGCAACGCTGGAGATCTTCTACATTTATGGTTTCAATTTCATTCATACTGGCATAAAGCCACAGACTAAGAAGTTGGAGATCATATGCAGGTCTCTATACAAACAATCTCTCAAAATAACAAAACATGCCCCATTTGTTCAGTCAGCTGACAGGTTCGATGCATCACGAGGCCGGAGGAATCAGTGCCTTAAGAACTAAGTGGAATGAATCGTGGTCGTGATCGGATCGGCACTAAATGCTTTAATCTGAGCTGAAGTGCTCCAGCTTAGCCTGCACTAATCCTTGTAAGAAAAAGGAGCCAGATGGTCGGCGACAACTGCTGCAAAACTGCAGAGCAGTGCTGCGAAAATCCTGCAGCTCCTGCTGGTGTTTACCTTGTTCCTCATGTTACACGGATAAGCCACAGTGAACACCAGCACCTGGGACTGCCGGTTCCTAAAAGCACTGTACCCTGCAGAGGATGATGTGTCAGAACTAAACACTCCTCTGTGGTGGAACCTTGTGATTCTCGGGGTGCCACAGTCAGAGAAAGACTGTCCCAGGGGTGTCAGAATACAGTACAACACTGCTGTCGTAACGCTCACTAAGCTCATCATGCTCCTACACAACCTCCATCTGCTTCAATGTGGCTCTAGTGAGAAGCTTAAGATTTGTCTTATCATGACTTGTAGCCAAGCAGTCATTATACATAATCAAAGTTAGAGAAAAAAAAATGAAAAGAGTCTGTAAGGAATTATTAAGTAAACATTAGCTCCCAGACCACCACATCTTAGCAGGACCGACTGCCTTTGGGACACTGAAAATCTGTCTGATTGTACCATACACACACACACACACACACACACACACAGGGGTCAACCACCTACAGGGAGCTCAGTTGGAGGCAACTATATTACAGCTAGTTATAGTTTCCTGGTGTGTAATTGAAAGATATAGAGACAAACTGAGGCACAATCCCTCTCTCTCTCTCTCTCTCTCTCTCTCTCTCTCTCTCTCTCTCTCTCTCTCTCTGTGCTGGAGTGGATAAATCCGTAACCTTGACAGCAGGAACAAGCTAATTTAGTGCCCAAGCTATTCGTTGTTACTTGTATTTACCCAGAAAGCCGGGAGGTACAACCACCAGAAAAAAAGAACACATATACAGGTTTGTATGTGTCTTTAAACTTCTATTGCAAAATCTTCCAAATTCCACCAAGAGCTGAACTACACACACTCTTCAGTCAGTGTGAGCTGGCTGTCTGTTAAGACTTTTTTAATTATCCATAAGATTATTTAGCCTGCACAGATGATTTTCCTTGAATCAGGAACACGCAGCCATGTGAAAATTAAAGTTTGCCATTAAGTTCAAAACATGCAGTCAGATTGCACTTAAAGGGAAATGAAGATGCTTGTGACTTGCATGGCCAAATGAGACATAGTCTCGTGTAAACACAATATATTTAGAAGATTGTAATAATCTGAAAACTGTATGAATGCACTTAAATACACTATATGGACAAATGTTTGTGGACACCTGACCATAAGATCTTTATGTGCTTTTTGAACATTCCATTCTACATTTGCAGTTATAATGAGCTCCACTCTTCTGGGAAGAAATTCCACTGGATTTTTGGAGTGTGCTTGTAGGGGTTTTGTGCTCATGCAGCTTTAAGGGTGTTAGTAAAGTCAGGTTCTGATGTAGCGTGGTGAGGCATGGGGTGCAGTCAATGTTCCAATTCATCCCAAAGGTGTTTATTAGGTTTCAGATCGAAGCTCTATAACAGGCCACTCAAGATCCACTCAAACCCATGCAAAGCAATCTTTACATTGCTAAGCTGGAACAGGTTTGGATCTTAGAGTTCAAAAGAAATTCTATGCAGTTGTGTGCCTCCAACGATTTTGACAAATGGCTGAAAAAGTCTTGAGATCCAATACTTTTTTTCATACAGTGTAGCCAACTATGTGTCTCACCATGTTCTATGACATTACACTAACAACCACTAGGTAGTAACAACCAATTAGGCAACCAAAACATGGCACTGGTTATGCTGTGGATAGTACTTACCTGGTCAGTCTTTTGTATTGGCTCTAAACTGAGTTAAACAGTATTAGTGGCAAAATAACATTGATATAACTAGGTGGAACTACACACACACACACACACACACACACACACACACACACACACACACACACACACACACACACACACACACACACACACACACACACACACACTTTATTTCAGGGTTGTCCAACTCAATTTCTGTCAGCCACACTAGCATGTTTGGGTGTCCTCAATAGACCATAAACTGTACAGCTAATGAATTTATTAAACTTCACTTTAGTGCAGGTTTAAAAGCAAAATGTAGGATGTTTAAAAAACAGAAGACATAATCAATAAATTATTCAACTGTTTGGACTATTACGCAAAAAGATTAGTATTAGGTTCAATTATGTATAATATCAAGTAATGTCAAGCGCACTCATAATCAAGGAACATGTGTTTTCTATCTTGCTACAGAAAAATTATTATTATTATTATTATTATTATTTATTTTTTTTTTTCATCCAGACATGCATCAAGGCCACTTCCAACTCTCCAGTTTTAGGCTGTTTCTGGTCAGGTTTATAGATTTTTCTTTGTTATAAAGACAAAGGTGTATTTCCATCTCATTCCCAGTATTTCCAGAAACAAGCTCTGGATTAATGCTAACCCTGAAGTTAAATCAATGAATACATCTAAAAGACAAATAATCATGCTTTCTATTTCATCTGTATGTACAAAGTTTTTAAACCTGTTCACTCATTCCAAACTGCTACAAAGGTTCCAAGCTGTCATACATTTCTGAAATTTCCAGTACAAACTAAAATACAGGCTGATTTTTATTCGTGACTCATTCAGTCCTGATTCAAATAAAAAATGTTGAAAAGATGTTAAAAGAGCCGTGTGGCACATAATAGTCATGGATCAGAGAGATCATGTAGAACATTTCTCTGTTCATAGCATTGACGGTGTGCACTCAGGAAACCTCCTCAAAAAAAAAAATAAAGGCACGCTGCACAGCAGGCGACAGTCACATGCCACATATCAGAGAGACTAAGGACTCTGGAGATCCGAGTTATTGAGACATACTGATTCCTCTGCATGCCTTTTCCCCTTATTCCTTATCGGAATAAGACACGATCTGACTCTGGGTGTGTGTGTGTGTGTGTGTGTGTGTGTGTGTGTGTGTGTGTGTGTGTGTGTGCTGCTTATATTTATGCATGACTGC
Source organism: Silurus meridionalis (assembly GCF_014805685.1). Classification (NCBI taxonomy): domain Eukaryota; kingdom Metazoa; phylum Chordata; class Actinopteri; order Siluriformes; family Siluridae; genus Silurus; species Silurus meridionalis. The sequence continues at coordinate 9,576,532 of NC_060896.1, read as the reverse complement.
CTTTCCACAAAGGACAGAGCCTACTGTCCTCTCGGCAAACAATCTGCTCTCGTTCTCATACATTCTTGTCCATTCAATCCAAGATCAACACCGATGGTCACCAGTGTCATGGTTCAGTGTCATGGTTTTCCTTTTTTTCAGTTTGAATCTGATGTGAAAATCTTACACGGTTTTCTGGAACATATGTCAGTATGCAATTTATTCGTAATTTCTATGTATTCTAATGCATATCATCATAAAAGGAACCTTAAAAAAAGAACAAAACATAATTATGAATAAATTAATCATGACAGCGAGCATCGCAGCCCAACTGCGCTCCTCTTGTGATTAGTCAGTACACTTCACACTCTTTGCACAAAGTTACGTATGACTGAAATTCATTTCCCAGGGGCCCTCCACTCAGTGACAGAAATAGTCGTGTGTTCATTCATGACAACACATGGCACAGTCAGCCTGATGTAACTGAGAGAAATGCACAGTCAGAACCAGCGAAGCAGTCACCTCCAGAAATGTGCATTATAACCTGCTTTACAACATCCAAGAATATAGAAATGTTGATCAGCCTCACAAACACCAAACATCCACAAACACACACACACACACCCACCCACACACACACAGCATCAGTGCTTCAGCACCAAGGAACGAAAGCAAGCAGAGATGAAGAGAGGTGAAGTTAAAAAAAAAGAAGTATCACTTACCCAGAAGATGAGGTTAAAAAGGAACATCATGTATTTCAAGCAGCACAGGAAGCCACTGGCCATGTTGCACTTCTTGAATTCTAAAAGGAACACAAAGGATAGATCCAGGTAAAAGACCACGTATTTGCTGCTTTTGGAAGCGGTCTGTTTATTGGCGTCCTTGTTGTCTGTGGCGCTCTGCTTGCGTCCCGTGGAGCCGTAGAAAGCTCCAGCTGTGAAGCCTCGTCCCCCGAACGGACGACCGGAGCCGGACGCACGTGCAAACTCCGAATCGCAACTGTCCACAGACGGGCTGCGGTGGATAGCCGACTCTTCACTACTTGACTTCTCCATGCTCAGGGGCTGACGCTCTGCTGGCTAGATCATACTCTACCATGTCTCCCAGAGTCGCCAAGCAAGAAGCTCCAAAAAGTGTCTCCCAAATGAGCGTCTCCCTCAAAAGTGTCTCTTACACACAAGTCTAATGGAGAGATGGTGCCACAAGAACACTCACTCGCTCATCACTTGTTATGACGCCCAGAAGCTGACCTGTGTCCAGCGAGCGTATGCCAGAGTTCCCACAACTTCCACACCTCCTCCTCCTCGCACTCTTCTTCTCTGAGCTCTGCTGAGCCGGCACAATCTTGCGCTCTGTTTCGCAAAACCTCAACCTTGTGTTCTCTTTCCTCCCCTCCTTCTCTGCCTTCTCCTCTCCTCTCCTCTCCTCTCCCCTCCTCTCCTCTCCTCTCCTCTCCTCTCCACTGAGCTCAGTGCAGCCGCTGATGTGTGCTGTTATCGGCAACTGCATTTACTGGGCATTCCCTATCTGTCTCCATTCAGCGTTGAGCCATCTATCTATCTCCTCCTCTTTTCCCTCCTCCTCTCGCCCTCTCTCCCTCTCTCTCTCTCTCTTTCCCAGCTCCTCCTCTCTGTCCGAGAACCAATCATGCATCAAGTGTTGTCTGCAGCCCACCCCACTGTTGACCCTATGCCTTTAATAAGAGTATCATCACTATGATTTTTGCCTAAACAAGTTAATACAATTGTACAGCTATTAGCCGTTCACGATGTCCATATATAAAAAAAGCAACAAGAAAACCCGCGAATGCTAGAAATACCATTTATTTGTAATCAAAATGAAACACTAGCTGATCCACATGCCAAAGAAGAAATCTTTACATTCACACTTCACATACCATATTACTTGACCCCAACCGCCCCCACCCCTCACATGACCTTATTGAATGAGCCTCTAATTAAATTCATCATAATTGCAATTCTTTCCAGGCAGTTCTCTCTTTGAGTTATCGAGGCATTTAGCTGTCATTAGTGTTAAAATAAGAACGATTGCACGCGTGACCGTTCGCTCGATGGTGCTTCACAGCCCTCGGATCGTACCCTCTCAGTTCCTTGTAAGGAGTGCCGATAAATAAATTGCCAGCGCCTCTATCTTAGGAATTATAGCGCCATTTGAAGCATGGAAACTAGATAGTGGCTTACAGATATTCAATGCTTTCCTAGCAAGAGCCAGGGACATAGTCTGGATTAGCTGCCGATCATTCTCTCATTCTTGGAAAGATGATGAGGAATTATGTTAGGTCCTGTTTTAATCTGAAATAAAGTGCCACCATGTATCAACCAGTGTTTTATACTTGAAATTAAAATGTCCCATTAATGTTTAATGCTACTGAAAGATAATGTAATTAACCTATAAGGTAGCACTGTATCCTTGTAATTACCTGGGATATTTTACAGGTAACTGGTTTCATTACTTCACCTACAGATAAGACAGTCTGGGTTCATTACTACCCAAATGCTTCAGTTACTTTAGTCCACATGCTTCGGTTAATTAGCACCTCAAATCTGATTGATGAAAAGGTGTGGATTTTGGGCTCTGACAGTAGTATGGTAAAATACAGTGAAGTTTTCTCTTGTAATAATGTTGATTGTTGTTTGAACATTTAAGCACTGGCAGAAAAACAGAACCCTTTAAAATGCATTGTTCTAAAAAAAACGATCAACTAAAGAGTGGTTACAGTAACTAGTCAGGCCACATGACGCCATCCCAACATTGATTATTTTCTTGTAACAGCACATGCCATCATGGTTTATTCCTTCCAGCTGGATTTGTTGTATAATGTTATAAATTATGATAGAATACAGTTTTGATTATTTGCCTGTTTTTATCCCCCACTCAGTCCCTGGTTTACATCTGTAGCTTTGATGAATCCTAATCATAACCATCATTCTTTACAATATGCCATGTGGATAAATGATTATACTTTAAAAGGCACTTAAAAACTGGAAAAAAAGAAGTTGGTATGGTAATTAAGGGGTTTCCACAATTTGAATTTGTCTATTTTTAAGTTGAAATATAAATCAAAGCACAGGTTGTTCACATTTCTTGAAAACACAGCAGATATATGGTAATCTTGATAATGTACACGCTTCATGCTACATTTGCTTTATTTAAAAAAACCAAGTATCTGTGTGTCTAACTGTGTATAAAACCATTTCTACAATCGTAGACTTAGACTTCCTTTTGGGGGAAATCCACATCAATAGAAAATGACCTTGAGGCTTTCTGTATCTGTGTATGGCCTCAATAGAACAGATATAAAAGGCACCAACCTAAGCAACATTTGTTTGCTATTAAAAAGTCACAACTAAGACAAGCTACATCAAGCGATGCATGCTGAATTACTGAATTAAATATTATTGATGTACAATGTACATACAACACTGAATTCAGCAGTGATCCTGAGAGTTAATTAGTATTAAATCGTCAGTATGGCATTAATATAGAGACTGAGGGAATACACACACAAGCCGAGCTTACAGACAGATGGAGGAACATGTAGCTCGATGCTCTTATGCTAAACCTCAGTAATACCTTGTTTGCCTATGGCTTGGCTCTAATCCATTTCTTCATTTTTCGCTAGAGACAACAATCCGGATGAACCTGTTGGAATAGACTAACGACACAACAACAAATCTAAGCGATCAATTAGCCGGCTGCTTTAACACTACACAAGAAGCGCTTTCTTTTTTGTCGTCGCCCAACCCACAGGATACACACGGGGCAAACAATCAGTTTCATGGCATCCCTGCTCAAAATCACTTACTAGTTAAGCAGCTCATGCTCCCACCCTATTAGATCTGCAGAATTGGTTTTACTTTGTAAGCAATAATTTGGCTAGTCTATCTAAAGCGAAACAGTCAATCTTAGCTGTTTGAAATCATTCATTATGCAGGCTATTTTTTTTTCTGCAGCCATGCCTGCCACTTCATTTATTTAGCCTTAACAGATTTATAATATCTGTGCTATTAAGAGCAACAGCATAGAAACACACTGTGTCGACTAACACAAAAAGAAAAGGGTTCGACCAGAGCTCAGAGCTCCCCTGATGCTTGGATTCAATACGGTCTGCCTCAGTGCTGAACGTCAGCAAACTAATATTCATTAGGACGCTACAGGGGGCTTAACACTACTGAGCAGATAAGGCTCGCTAAACAACGTATCCCGTGTTCAATACAATTGTGCATCCACACAATCACTCATACAGATGCACAAAGACAACAAAATACAAGCAAACAGACAAGACAAGGTACCTTAGAGATTGAAATGTATTCAGCTGACTCAGACAGAGCTTGGAAAGACAGGTGAAAACTTTAATACGTTTTTTTTTTTTTTTTTGGAAAATAGAAAAGCAAGTCGCATGTCGATGTGGACTTAAACTTACATTACAAAGGGCTCAAAAATCCTGTCAGTTTTCAATCTGGTATTTGTTCTTGCAATAGATTTCATACTGCAATAGAAGACAACAAGTTACAAGGTGTGTAGCTTTAGTTCTTAGAAGACTTTTTTTGCGGACAAATCCTCCATAGAAAATGACCTGAAGGCTACCTGTATCTGTGTATCGCTTGAATAGGATCCAATTCAAATATAAAGGGCGGCAACCTGAGCAACATTTGTTTTTTACAAAAATGTTACAACTAATACAAGCTTTATCAAGCGATGTATGCTGAAATGATGAATTAAATATCATTAGTAATAGGGACTAGTAACAATCTGACGAAATTACTCATTTCTTTATGATCAGTGATGAAGAATGTTCTAGACTAATATTAAACGTTTTAATGTAAACAATATATGATCGTGGATTAATAAAGAATATTCAGCAATTTTGTTAGTCGCACAGTGAGTCATTTGCTTCTGTGTGCAGGTGAACTGAACACATTTTCCCTTCACAAAAACATTGAGGCATTATGAACCAAACGTACACATTTACTAGTAGTGCAATAGAACAGTATTAATCTAGTTATTCATTTGTAAACCATTTGACATTGGTAACTCTGGTGATCATGCGTTATTCTAAGCCTTAAATCTGCCTATGCAAGGTATTGATAATTACAATAAAATGATAATGACAGCATCATGCTCAAAACAGTAAAATAAGGCTTATATCTCGATCCACATAATCCTGACCATAAGATTTGTATGTGCTTTTTGAACATCCCATTCTACATGTAATCCCCATTTGCTTTTATAAAAACCTTCACTCTAAAACTAGCAAATAGATGAAGCAAACAATGTCTACTCAAAGTACAAGATGCAAAATTCAGAATTTTTGTGTGGTTTAAATAAGGTGTGAAATAATCTTTTACCGAGACCTTATACTTTAAGGCTCAATCAATAGATTTGATAATATGAACCCTTAGTTTTTGATACATAGCAGGCGTATTTTTCATGACCATCCATCACTAAATAACAGTGATCCTTCCAATGAATGTAGTCATGACTTGCTTACAACGTGGTCTGAAATCTGTATACTGTGTTGCAGTGATAGTGCCTTACCATTTTCCTCAAGCAGAATAAATCTGGCAGCTCATGCAACATGCACACTGCAAATACCTACTGTGAGGAACAGAGATCAGCTACAGAGAGAAACAGAATAATGAAGAGAAGTGTTCGGCTCTTTTCTGTGCTTAACACTGCTGTTCGGGTGTGATAAGCACTTGCAAGGAAACGTGTACTGCAGCACGGTTGTGCATCTCCCTCACCTCATCCAATAGCTTCTTCCTTGTGAAACATCACCAGACCCTTTAACATACAGCTGACCAGGTTTAAAGTTAAGGATGACTCTATTTCAGCAGCAGTGTGGCTCTGTAATAAGAGCGAGTTTAATGTCTGCCTAAGTAGATTGTTGTAATGTGTTATAGGGGGAAAAAATTGCAATGGAATGTAGAAAGCGATCAATGGCCACCACATGCGAATTGGAGACCCGGTTTGCAGCGTTTATAAGATGAAGCCGCTTTAATCAGCCTGTTTCTGCTCTATAGCGGCTCAACCAGCAGACCTAGAAAATCAGGTTAGATTGAAATCTAGAAAACAATATGTGTAGAAAGGAGTGTTTTTTCCCCTAACAAGAAGTTTTGTATAACTGCAGAATTCGAGGAGAAGTCATGAGGTCCAGAGATGATTTATGAAAGCTCGGAGATCTCCGCAGAACTAAATCCACTGAGACGGTGGAATTAGTAGAAAAGCAACTGACACACATTCTTCTGGATATGACTACAAACTCAAAGAATGAATGTTAATTTGCATGAGCAATGCGGTAATCTGAGAGCGCAGTTAACGGGCATGTAGTCTGTGATTTGCAGAGAATAAGTCTGCAAATGATGTGCAAAACACGGGTAGAAAAATATATGTAAATGAGCTTCTGTTTATACATAATGTTCTTGGTAGAGGCTCTGAGTTCACATCTCAGAGAGAATCCTGAAAAATTCAACTTAACCTGAAACTTAAGCATTATAATGCCAACCTAAAACAGAGATACGAGTAGCAAAACTGTTTCATGTACGTTATGAATAAATGAGGTTTAGCCCTGAGTGTGAATTCTGCTAAACACAGAGAATGTGACTGGCAACATTTTCAACAAAGGTTCTGGGCAATAGTTCTGTGAATATATAACTGAGCACAGGACCACAAGAAGTAATCGTTTTGAGAAACATCCTGATGCATTTTGTCTTCACTCCAAATTTAATACCTGCTCCTAAGAAGTATTAGTTGGTTCTAGTAATGACTTTAAGTCATAGTACATTGCATTTGGGTGCAATTTGATGTAATTTTCATGGACCTCATCCTATATTTTGTAAAAAAAAAAAAAATTATATTCATGTTAAAAAAAATTTTGCTCATCACGAAAAATGCTCACAATGTAGATGCTTGCAGCTTGCAAACTGTTGCGGGTGTTATTAAGTGTGGTTCACATCGTGCCCAATAGGATATGGCACAGAAAGGCATAGAACGCACTGTATTTGAAGTACAGCCTGAGAAAGACAAGAGCCGTTTCAGTTAACATTCTGGGGACTGTTGTGGTGCATGTACAGGTGCAAAAACAGCCCCTGAGTATCGGACCACACACAATTCTTACAAATAACCATATGCTACAAGGCCACACTGCACCGACCATCAGCTAACAGCAGCTTGACTCCGCCAAGTCTGGCAATTTGCACAAGAGCATGCCAGCAAGGTTATACTTAGACATTCAGCTCAATTATCTACCTTTCATTACTCATATAAAAAAAGCACTATTTTCAGCTTAATACAAAATGCGTGAATACAGTCAAGTTTCTACAGCAACATCAGGAATCATCAGGACACATGTAACTTGTTAACATCATTAAAGAGCCTGTGGGGTTAACGCCATGTTCAAGAAAGCGTTTAAATTGTTTAATAAGGTTAGTGTGTTGAGTGATAAGGTCAAATCACTGCCTAATTATAGTCACAACTGCACTACATAAAGTGGCTGAACAACCAGTAGACTTGGGCTCCGTAGTGAAGTTTCCTTCATATAAGGATATTGGATTGTATAAAAGAAGTGTATAAATCTTTATTTATATATACGTTTTATGAATACTTCATGCAATGTCATAGTTCTTTGGTTCCTCACATAAATGTTACCCTAACCATTCAGTAGAGTGTACACAATATGGTGATACACAATATGGATTTATTTATTTGGATGCCTGAATTTCAAGTCACTCTTCTCCAAACTGTCACCAAAAAGTTAAAGAAAAAACAATTTTTATTAGATGTCTTTGGATGTGGTACAATAAAATGTTCTATTCACTTCAACTAGAAGCCATAAATTTGTTCCAGCATGCCTCTGTGCACAAAGCGAGCTCCATGAAGATATGATTTACATGGGTTAGAGTGGAAGATCTTGAATGGCCAGCTCTGACCTCAACCCTTATGAACACTTTTGAGATGAATTGGAACACTGCACCGCACCCAAATACTCCACATCCTACATTAGTACCTGACTTACTAACACCTTTGAGGCTGAATGAGCACAAATCTCCCAAAATCTAGTGGAACATCTTGCCAGAAGAATGGAGGTGATTATAACAAAATGTGGAATATGAGGGATATTCAAAAAGCAAATACGAATATAATGGTCATGGGCCCACAAACTTTTGTCCATATAGTGTACTTATAAAAACAAAAAAGCCTTTACTATAATTTGACTCTGATGTATCATAAAGAAGATACATCAGCTGCATTCTAATGTAAATCAGCTTGGAAATACAACCTGATTTTAGCAAAAGTTTTGTTACATGATTTTGATGTAATTTATCTGTTGAAAAAAGTCCTTTATAAATGCTAATGTAAATTTTTGGTACTTGTAGCTTTTTCAAGGACTTTGACTTTGTAATGTAAATCACACATAGGTTAATATAAACACTGCCTTTAAATAAAGGGCTATTGCTTTTGATAATGATTAATGACTGTGTATTATCTGCACAAACAACCTTATAACCTGCTTATCCAATTCAAGGTCACTGGGCAAATCTAGACTTTTAAATCATGACTTTTGACTAATGGACACTTGAGTTCAGTTTGTTCAGTATGTAATACACAGAATTGACACCAAACCTGCTATGTTTTCGACATTTGTCATTGAGGAATTTTATGTCACATCTCCAGGTGCTGAAATTCTGTTTAAAATAGATATCTATCCATAGTTTGTTACCTCGCTTCTAAAAATGATTTAGAAACGCTCCAGGTATTGGCCTTTATCATGAATCATTGATTGACTCCAAATCCTGAAATCTAAAAATATGCTAAAAAAAAGAAAAGTCAATTGAGTTGAGGTAAATGGAACACTAAGTCATGTATAACCTTAGCATAGTCACGTATAATCTTAGCATAGAGCTCTACTTAAGTCTTTATCTTACTTTTATATAACATTTTATAGAGAAAACGATGATTGCAGTGCAAAGAAGGGAATGAAACATTTTTAGTTTTTCAGTTTAGTCTCATATAATGTGCTGTTGGAAAATTTGTTATCTCATTCTCCAGTTTGGATGTCAAGCACATTGCCTAACTGTTTCATCATTCATGCTGGTTTGATATTATTGTTTGGTTTATTTAGATTTATGTAAATTCAGAGTGACTTACAACTGAGCAGGGAAGGGTTTAGGGCTCAAGGGCCCAGCAGTGGCAGATGGTGGTGGTGGGATTTGAACCTGTGACCTTCCGATCCAGAGTCCAATGTCTTAACCACAAAGCTATCACCTTCTACCCTTTATTAACAGTTAAACCATTTAAGACTGTCTTTTATATGCACATCACAGTTTTGCCTCGATGTCTGGTCTTTCTCACCTGACATAGTCACTATTCTCAAACTAAAATATCTATTTTACAGTAATGTCAAAAAATGTACATCATTTAAAGGAAGTTTGAAATGTCGTGTTTAGTTTAAAGAAGAGCGAAGTACGTTTCTGACATCTTCGAGCTGAGATAGTACAAATGACCTGGCAGACGCTCAACACGTTTATGTCTCCTGTCAAGTCTACGGTGACCAAGCAGCAAACCACATGGAGAGAGAACTCACATAGGGGAGACTGTGCCTGAGAGACCCTATGCCTTCATTCAGGTAATGCACATCAAGCAAGAATACATGACAGAGGAGAAAGGAATGAGAAGGGAAACCAGCAAAAATCAAACCACGCAAAACACAAGCCAAGTTGGACATTAGCATTCAGAGGAGCGGTAGTGTCGTCTCTGGTCCTGTCAGCTCAAATCACACTGCTCATTGACCATTATCCTCACACACCATGGAGTTCTTTTATTTACTAAATCATAACGGCTACACATAACAATGAATACAAAATGCCACAATGCTTCACTTGCTTTCATTTTGTTTCAACACATCCTGCGTTTCCATCTTTGATACAATACCGATATCAAAGCTGGGAGGTCCAGCATATAACTCGGACAGATTCAATATTCTGACTGATTGTGCTTTCTATTCTTGCGCATTATACATTATGGATTAGCTTATTTAAGAAAAACTGCTGGGTGTGAGCTTATGTAAAGGCAGCAGGTTTAATTAAAGTTTGTTGGAAGCAGCAAATTATAAAATTCTCGGCAGGAAAAACGCTCAAGTTCCCATGTGTTAACAATCCATCTACTCAGGCTTCACACCACTACACAAAAATGAAATAATGATCTGACACTTTTTCTGATTCAATCCTGTGAATAACTTGACTGTCACAATACACCTCTTGCACATCAACAAAGGAAGCGGAACATGCAAAAATTGCTCCTCTGCTGTTTCACATAATGTGGCAACAGAAGATCTCTCCCAGTTGCCTCAGTTTTTCTGAGAATACAAGCACCGAATATTTCCATGTTTTCAGATCAGGACTGTTTCAAGATAGACTTAAAACTTAAAACCAATATGCGCTTCTATACACGGAAACCTTTTTTGGGAACTGAAATAAGAGTGTGTGAAGTAGCACATTATTTGTTGTTGTAATAACAGATAATTACAGAGGAAGCAGAAAATAGTGCATCCAGAGAGGACAGGTACAGTCATGTGCAATAGTTTGCCAATATCCCTAGGATTTAAAATATAATAAGAAGTAGTGGGCAGAGTTTAGCATATAGCAGAGGTAAAATGTGTATGGCTAAACGACATTGCCGAATCTTAAAATACATCTAGATATACTTCTGAAAATTATTATACCATTTTGCATGTATCCTAAACACGATTGGTCAAATCAGAGTAACACCAAAAGTGCATCACAGACATTATAAAAACAAGTTTCTAATTACAAAGTTCCCATTTAATTCAAAGTGTGATTGAAATCCCACTCAGCTAGCAAAGTTTTAAACAAACTTCTCTTCATATACTGGATGTTTAAACTGGTTCCTTATGCAACATGGCTAAGTGCATGATGATATTTATGGATTCTTGAAGTTAAGGTTTCAAAGTATTGCACTGTATTGGAAGAAAAAGTCAATAAGAAAAGAAGAAAGGATTTACTGCTTGAAGAATAGGACAGTGGTTTCATTCAAGATTCTTTCGACATTTTGTGTAAAAAAAAATACAGTTGGTATTATTAATATATTATTAGATCTTTAGTTTGTCATAGATGAGCTAGGTTTAGACAAAGAGAACTAGTTTTAAGAGAGATGAATAAAAGGGATGTGGTTTATGAGTCTGTGGCTATATACTGAGTTGTCAGTGTGACACTGACCTGTGATGTCATTCCACCTTTCTGTGTGAACCTAAAGCCTATTTCCAGCATGGAAACTATGTCATTATATCAGTTTTCGTCTCCAGACACGGAGCAGGTAACCGAGCCTATAGAGGGCTCTATTCTTGTGGCAATCCATCATAAACATAATCACTCCAGTATTTCATGGAAAAGGTTTTCCAGGACAGGAAAGTAGGCCGAGATCTATGCATAAAAGTCGCTGCATTTAAAGATTAACAGGAACTACATAGTTCACTTTGGTCAGGCTGCTTTAACACAACCTTATAATAGCAGCTGGCCCTTACAGGCAGGGAGGAGGTGGAGAAAAATGAGAAGATGGTTGAAGGTGGGCACAGCATGAGACTAAAATGCTGACACAGCTCCTGGAGGGCAGAAGAATTAAATCCATACATCAACACCTCCACTCGCATGAACACTATGCTGCTTACTACACTGGAATATGCTGGGGATTTTCTTTCCAATTAGTTTCAATTGGTGAGAAAGAAAATCATAAATAAAAGGTGCTGTAAATATGTATTTTAAACCTCCTAAGGAAAGATCAGAGGTAGGAAGTCACTGGACCCAGATTTTTTATTTTCAGGGTATTAGATTTTATTTACCTTTACAAGCCCAACACTTGCTAAACAACCAAAACAATCGAACAAGGTACAATCAGACTGACAGTTAAATAAATTATATTTAAATTGTGTACTTAATGAAAGAATGTGCAGGAAAGTAAAAAAAATGGCAAAATAATAAAAACAAGGAGATAAAATAAAAATCTAATAAAATCCAAAAATAAAAAGTTGTTATATAGCGCTTCTGTTCACTGTGTGCAGTATACTTTGGTCAAACATGTAAAGTGAAATAAAGACACTGGCCAGTCGCAAATAATAACTATATGGAATGAGTAAAGACAAATACACAGCTTTAAGTCAATCTCTGATTGACTTTTTCCTCAAAGGCAGAAGAGGATGAGGATTGTGGTTACGTACCGTAATGACTATTAAGCGCACCCATATATAAGATTTTTATTTTAAAAAATGTTTTTGTCTACACTGAAACTAATGAACTTTACACAGGCTTTAACGAAAGACAGTGTCTGTTACACAGTGTAATGGGTTAAATATGTTGTGACTCCTTTAAGAGCAGAGCGGCATTTTGGGAATAGCCTGCCGCCGTTTTCCGGTATTACTGCATGTGTGCATGATGCTCATTTCTAAGTTTCTTTGACTAACCCGTAACGCTGTTGCCAAGTAAAATAAAAAAGCACGAGTTTTGGGAACCTGTCTGTGCTTATATGATTTCTGTTGCAACTGGCGTTAGCGAGCTATCCCATGACCCAGACTCAACACGCTACAATGGCTTTTATCTAAACAGTGGTCTACCAAGAAAGTCATTGTTCACTGTCTACCTTCTTCCTTTCACAACGATTTCTCTCGGGAGTTTTTCTTTTAGCATCGTCATGCGTTTAAAAATCACCCGAAGCCGTGCAGCTCAGAACACAGGTGAGGTGCGTTTTTTCATTTCCGTTCGGAAATTTCTTTGGTCTATTGTTATGGGGCTCAGTTTTTTGGATTGAAGTTTGTGAAACCGGGAAAAACCCAGGAAAAATCCATAAATAAGCCGCTTCGTTGTGTAAGCCGCGGGGTTCAAACCGTGGGAAAAAAGTAGTGGCTTATAGTCCAGAAAATACGGTAGTTACCGCAACCATTTAATTCATGTACTTGTTCATGTCCCTTCAATTGCATTAATACAATTAACATCTAGACTTTACTTAAGTATTTCCATTTAGGGAGACTATTACTTTAACTTCAATACATTTCAAAGTGAAAAATCTTATTTTTTACTCGACTATATTTTACAAAATCAGTCGTTCCTTTTTAATTATGAGTGGATAAAAACGTAAATTGTCAAGCACGCAGCAGGCCACCAATCAGATTAAAGCAGGCGCTCTGTTTTGAACTTGTTTTGGTTGCCACTTGGCGGTATCTACTTAGCATGAACATACAGTTCAGTGTCAGTTCAACAATAAGCAGAGCATTTTAAGAGTAATACATTAACGAAAAAAACTCCTGACTCCTGAAGGTTTGGGCTCATAATCATTTCAAATAGATACCAATCAGTGTTGACTTATTAATATCATTCAATGAACAGATTGGTGTGTTAAGAGTAACATTAATCTTTTCCAGCAGCGAGCTGTGCATTTGGTACCTGGGCCTTCAGTGAGGACTTACAATCCACCTCTTAATACCATCACTATCAAATCGTAGTTATAGAAACCATCAATACTATACAAAAACGCAATATAACAACGTGTGGCATTACAGAGAGAGAGGCATTTCACATATGGACCCTCTACACTATAACCACAACTGTGCACCTACATCATCTGGAGCATTTCAGAATCAATATTTGTCTAATAACACGAGAAAAAACATTAAAAATGTAAATAAAATTCAACCTACTTACCAGAGTTGCATACCCATAATTTGCACCGCTCCTCAGAGGCTGTAATCCAGTGGTACCGCTCGTATTCACTGGTCTGGAAGTGGTGAACAAACCCTTTCCCGGGCTGAGACACGCTAGCTAGCTTCGAGGTTGGCCAGCCTCTCCTCACGATGTCTAGCTTTTCTTCAAAATGTATTTTTAAGTATGTCCGAAACCAAATCAATTTCTCTTCCTCCGTAGGCATAAAAAAGTCTAACTCAGATTTATTAATGTGTGCAAAACTACACACGTATTTTGCCAGTCGAACTATAACAGAGGACACCAACCAATCAGAGGACGGAAAAATGAGGACGCTATTCTTTGAGGCGAATATGAAATCTGATTGGTTAAAGAAACAGACCCATTTCTAATATTCTCTATGGCCAAAGAGTCACCAGTATTAACTTTGCAGGCCCTGGGCAGATTAGATTGACATGGCAGCACATAGAGGGTGAAATCTGATTGGACAAAAAATCTAACATCCACATACACATACTGGAAGCAGTGCAGCCTAAAGAAACGCTACGAAATGAAGAGAATAAACTGTTGGGAATAAATTAATATAATTTTTTGGAACAAATATTAGAATTAAGGTTGTAAATGTAGTTCGGTGCTTCTGATAATGTTTAGGCCAGCAGAAAAGGCTTTGCTGGCCCTGACCGCCCGTCATTGGTCTTTTCACATAAACTGAGTTGATTAAGCAAAGAGTCTTGTGCTTATCTTGTGATAATAAGACATTATAGCCATAAAAGATCATAGTACTTTGGTGACTTAAGTACATTTGAAGGCAAATACTTTTGTACTTTTACTCAAGGTAGCACTTTTACGGCAATAATAGTTTACCTACTGTATCTCTACTTTCACTCAAGTACATTGTTTGTTTACTTTGTCCAGCACTGCTTACTGTAATTTGTGACACAGACCTCATAACAAAGCTCAACCCATCTTAGTATAAAGGCTGCAGAAACATATTATAATATATGTAATATATTATAACATTATATACACATTATACTGTAAATGTGTACATTTATTACATTCGAATAACATATATGAAATTTTTACAACACCACAAAAAAATTGAATTCCTCTATTAGAGTTCATTTTACAGTCAACCCTTAATGCACACAGAAGCCTTGTCAGCCCTTGGTGATAATCAGTAAGAAATTAACCTCAAAGGAACAACAGTGATCCTGAACACACCAGCTGGCTCGAGGCTCCCTGTGAGATACAGAGATTCAAGCAGACAGTGTGATGCACAGACACAGGCTAAGGTCCTGGCATTCGGCCTATGATCCTGCTTGGCTGAGTTTTCGAAGTATGGCCCAGGCTACTGGAGTACAGATGGTGTGGAGTCAAGAGGAAAGAGGCAGCGGACCCTGTTAAAGCACCCTAGGTACCTTCCATTTGGATTAGACCATTGTGGATCCCATCGGATCCAGGAAGCAAACCAAGCGCGGATATAAAAACTGGCCAATGGCCTAATCTATCCCTATGAAAACCCAGCAAGTGGTGCCAGAAATGGTGGGCATAGAGGAAGCGTTTCAAAGTCTGTGAGAAATGGAGAATTGTCTAGAGCATGGACCTTGTATATCATTGTGTCAGGAAGAGTAATATCCCTACTAACACTGTAGAACCAACATTTATACACAGTAATAGTTCTATGTTTAAGACATTTTGGTCATCATTTATAAATCAGTACCCAGTAGTCTGTCAGAGTGTTAAGTTAATTAAATATTAATCTTTGGAATACCGTCATAGAAAATTCACAAAGTCTTGTACTCTTTAAGTAGTTTTACTCACACATGCTGTGTTTAATACACAGATTAATGAAATCATCACAAATCCCTCAGAGAACAGCTTGGACAAAGGAAGGAAAATATGCAAGTGCACTTTGACACGTCATCTATTTTAAATAACACTTCAGGCTATGGCTTCTCACTCAAAATGATCTACAGCTCAGAAATAGCATCATCGCCCCACATTGCAAGATCTGCCTAGCATGTGTAAAAATCATCAACCTGCCTTATGAAAGAAACATGCATACCTTCCAGCCTGGCCTTTGCTGCGCTTTGATTGTTCCACTCATAGCTCTGGGTGTGATGGTATGTGGCAGACCTTAATAATGAAATCTGGTTCTAGCATCAGTTTCTGCTAACATGCACAAAAAGCAGACCCCTTATGTATTCTTTTTTGTTGGGGACTATGCGAGAAGCTAGCCAAAAACTAGACAAATCTGTCAGCTTTAAGTGGACTTTAAGGGTGCGGGTTAAATATTCTACAGCTCCAAAAATGACCCATCACATAAGCAGTGCAGGGTGCAAGTATGTGTGTGTGTGTGTGTGTGTGTGTGTGTGTGTGTGTGTGTGTGTGTGTGTGCGTGTGTGTGTGTGTGTGTGTGTGTGTGTGTGTGTGTGTGTGTGTGTGTGAGTGTGTGTGTGTGATATACAGTTTCCTAGTGATGCTGGAATGAAGAATAGGATGCCCCATCCTAACCACTCGAAATAAGATGCCTTCTCCCACCTTGCCCACAAGATTTCTGTACAACGTCCAACTCATCTTCCCACACTGACCTTCAATTTGGAGAAAACATGTCCTGCCACTCCCTACTGAGCCACATTTAACATATAAATAAAATAGAGTGTATGGTTACAGCTGATGTTACAGATTGCTGTAAATACTTTCTAAAAAGTCTGTCCACACTAGATGAATGCAGAGCAGCATGGTACAAGAGCTGACAGCCACATCTATTTGTGGCACCTGTTTCACAGAAAATGTAAAAAGTCTGTGTATGTGTGTGGTGTGTTTGTGTGCATGTGTGCGTGTGTGTGTGTATTGGGGGTATAGGAGCAGATTTGCTGTAAAGTCATTCACTAATCCATTTTTGCACTTTTAGGCATCCATGATGCAGAGGCCCTGGCTCCAGGATGTCTGCTGTAGGTTATTACTGATGATCCACAGGTGTTTGTGTGTGTGCATGGGTGTGCATGTGTGTGCGTGTGTGTGGGTGTGTATGTGTTCAGCTGCCCTGTTGAATGCAAGACCCTTCTATATCTGTGATCTGCCTAGGTTTTCTTTTATTATTAAACAGTCCGATAGCTAGATAACTAGATATTTACTCCACAGTCCCAGAGGAACACCACCCCCTTCCATAAATAAATAAATAAATCTGGCTGAATAAGCAAAGAAATGTGTCTGGATAAGCAAAAATCAACACAACCACTCTTCAAAATCTAGTGGAACAAGAGTGGAGGTTATACAATAACAGTAAAAATGGGAGTTAATTGTGAAATAATTTGTACAAAAAGCACATTCGATTCAGGTTTACAACTACTTTTGTCAATATATGAGGTTGTATCAAAAGGTTTTGCGACTAGCTCTGTTCACAAGAAAGTATTTTATTTAGCTACGATAAGACACTATCACCTTCAAAATAGTCCCCTTGCACAGCAATATAGTGCTCCCAGCGTTCCTGCCACTTCTGGAATGTGTCCGGGAAGTCTTTTATTGCAGCGTGTCAAGCACCTTCTGTTTTTCGCGTTGGATCTACGCAGTGGTGTCAAAACGATGACCTTTAAACCGGATCTATATCTTAGGGAAGAAAGCAAAGTCCGCAGGAGCCAAATTTAAACATTTTGAAAAAAAGGGTGGGTGCGGAAGTGAGATCATGTGGATTGTTCTCCGGTGATCATCATGTACAAGTTTATTTATTCTTTTTTAAGGGGGTTGAGCTCGTTGAAGGTCTTCCTGATCTCTTGTAGTCCTACAGCGATGTTCTTCCGCTTTTGAAGCAGAAGATTTGCCCAGTTGCAGGCAGAATTTTACGTTTGCTCTTTATTCTAACTTGCTGTCCATGATAAAATTACTGCCTACAAACCCAAATAGCCACTCACAAAGGCAAAAACGAAAGCAGGTGGAGTTCGGTTCAGTAAATGACCATAAGCACATATTTATGGAACTGCTATCATTGCAACTATTTTCACTATGCCAAAAAGAGCAGCCAAACTTCACAACTAAATCTGATAAAGATGAATCTGAAGGAGATACAACGTGTTGTGGACTTGGAAGTGAAGTGTGTAAAAATAGCAGGCTACTCAAACTTCCTGTTATGATTAAACAGCCAATATAATCAGTGCAAGGTAGCAAAACAATAGAATAGAAAATGCTAGAATAGAAAATAGTATATAAAAACTATAGTATAGTCTAGTATAGTACAGTCCAGTATAGTATGTCTAGTATAGTCTAGTCTACTATAGTATAGTCTAATTTAGTATAGTCTAGTCTAGTATAGTCTAGTCTAGTATAGCATAGCCTAGTCTAGTCTAGTCTAGTATAATCTAGTAAAGTATAGTATAGTGTAGTATAATCTAGTGAAGTATAGTGTAGTATAGTATAGTCTAGCCTAATATAGTATAGTATAGTCTAATCTAGTAAAGTATAGTATAGTATAGTATAGTCTAATCTAGTATAGTATAGTATATTATAGTCTAATCTAGTATAGTCTAGTATAGTATAGTATAGTCTAGTCTAATCTAGTATAGTATAGTATAGTACAGTCTAATCTAGTATAGTATAGTATAGTCTAGTATAGTATAGTATAGTCTAATCTAGTATAGTATAGTATAGTCTAGTCTAATCTAGTATAGTATAGTATAGTCTAATCTAGTATAGTATAGTATAGTATAGTATAGTATAGTATAGTCTAATCTAGTATAGTATAGTATAGTATAGTATAGTCTAGTCTAATCTAGTATAGTATAGTATAGTCTAATCTAGTATAGTATAGTATAGTATAGTATAGTATAGTATAGTATAGTATAGTATAGTATAGTATAGTCTAATCTAGAATAGTATAGTGTAGTATAGTATAGTATATTATAGTATGGCACATATTGTATTATACATTTAGAGACATTTGTAAATATACTGTAACAGCTTCAGATTAATCCATTAATCCTGTGAAAGAAAAAAAATCAGATAAAGTTGAATATGTACATTTTAGCCCAGCCAGTTACTGATATTAATTACAGGACGAATACATATGGATTTCTATTGTAATATTGTGCACTATATATTGTGTCAATACAGTCTGAGTCTTTGTCACCAGACAATTCAATACAGACAACCAAGCGCATCCAAACTTCTAATTGAGAACACATTACTACATTACACACAAACCCAATACAAGGATAAAATATTACTCTTCCTATGCAATCATGTGCAATACTGACATTTATATTATCTCATGCAATCTTAAGACAAACGTCTAAGAACATCTAATATAAATAGAGAGAATATTAATATCAATATTCTGATTTTGGCTACAGGCTTTCAACCGCAGTGATTTCATACACCGCTTTTTTATATCGATATCTAAACATATATTTTATATTGTTGCTTTTGGAGCTTTGAGTAAGCCAAAAGTTTATGAGAATTAAATCCAATGTTTCCACTGAGGATTCAGCATATTCTTTGTTATTATTGCCAAAGGGTGATTTTTTTTTCAACTTTATCACTGACAGATTGAGGGTTATGTAGTATGGATGAAATGGCTGCAAGGATTTTAGCGCCAGACTTGCTGCCTCATTCCCCTCGCATTTTCTGTTCTCTAAGCAAATTACAACTGATGTTAAAATGCATGAGTTCTGTTCTTCTTGGTGTTGAGCAGCATGATAGTAAAGGCAACAAGCAAATATAAATAAACCATAATTTATTCTCTTTGTTATCGCTAGATTCGATTTACACTAAATTGGACACAGTGATTTATTTAAAAGACAAGACTTAATGCACATATAATACACAGCCGAAAGGGTTGTGAAAACCTGATCACACGTATATGTGGATCTTCTACTGCCACAATATTTAAAGCACAAAATTGTATAGGTTTGTTTGTACACTTTAGCATTACACTTTCCCTTCATTGGAGCCAATTGGCTCAAATATTCCAGTTTGATACTGGGCACAAAGTGAGTACCATGAAGACATAGTTTGCCAAAGTTGATATGAAAGAACTTAAGCGGCCTGCACAGAGCCCTGACCTCAACCTCGTTGGACACCTTCGGGATGAATTGGCAAACAGACTGCACCTCAGGCCTCATTGAAAAAGATCAGAGCTTGACCTTAATAATGCTCTTCTGGCTGAATGAGTCCCAACAGCCTTCCCAGAAGTGTAAAGGCTATTATGATGAGAAAATGAGGGACTACTAAAGAATAAAATGTTTAAAAAGCACAAATGGGTTTAAAGCCCAGGTGCCCACAGACGTTTGGCAATAAAGTGTACTGTATGTGCTGGCCAAATCAGAACTGAGTATCTTTCATTTTGATGCTATAAGTGAGAGATAATCTATGCCTAGGTGTGTGCTACATGAATTTAATAAATGCCATGAAGACACTAGTAAAATTTACAGCCATATAGAAATAGAAACAATATCCAACCTTGTTTCATTTAGTTGTGGATTTTGTTTTTAGCATGCATATGCTTTAATTTTCATCTCTTGCATAGTATCTAATTATACCAGACAGTCCACTCATCATGGTGACAGGACTTTCTTATCCTGTGAGCTGAAAGGTGACAGGATGATATTTAATAATTACTTTATCTGACACAAAGGCCAAGTCTGAGTCACAAGCACAGAGGACCTGAGATGCCTATGAATGTTTTGTATGTATGTGAACTCGGTGAGAAAAGTACAAACTCAAACAGGCAGAATTAGCTAAAGGTCACAGAGATAGTGTTGGTGAGTACTGAGTTGCTGGCATTATCCATTCTGGCATGACTTTTGTCTAGTTTATTGACACAGCTATTCATATTTTATTATATCACTAAATAAAAAAAAATTGGGACACTTTGGATGAAGGATTTGAAGCACAACCCTGACTGAATGAATTCTCTGTGAAGACTGCTGACAACACAGAGCACTGTGAGTTGAGACCCAATCTCCTGTATGAGGCAAAACAGCAGGCAATCTGTGAGAAGACACACGGAAACCACACTTGCTATTGTGTTTCATTAAATATAAATGGTTAAATGAATGAAAAATCAGTATGAGACCTCCAGAACAACCAGAGAGTTTATCTTGAGTAATTGCTGGAAAGTACTTAGCGTAGAAGCAACATGTAATTTGCTTAATTATTGAATTGCTACTCACATCCCTGGTATAACTATCTACTGCAGGGCACGGTGATTCATCTCTGCTACTAAATGCACACGTTTACCTAAGAAGAGATGACATTTGTATGTGTTTGACAGCCTGGAAAAACAAGGGGATGTCAGTAGGCTGAATACAATAAATAATTATAATACATTTTAATTTTGGGCACCTTTCAAGACACCCAATGTCACTATATAACGCAACAGGGTTTTCTACACAAAACGGACTTTGACACGTCAACAATAAATATTTCGAATTGGGTAAAGAGTGTGAAATTCCCAGGAAATTCCCCATTTTCTGCAATTTCTTAGACCTGCCCATCTGGTATTAATATCCATGCCATGATAAAAATTCACACCAATAACATTTAGATTTTATGCATTGCTCTGCTGCTATTTAATTAGCTGATCAGATAACTGCATGAACATGCATGTAAATACCCTTAGGAGTTCCTATCAAAGTGGACGATGAGTGCAATTGTCTTTTATAAACCACACTTACTTAATTGAAACACGTGAAGTAATGAATTATTTACAATTATTTCTTCTAAATCATTATTTGTATGTGGGATAATAAGCTATTTCTAAATGTAATTCAGTCATGAATATTTGAATTCCTATTGCCATTTAGTGAGATATTATACAAACATTTTTGTTGGGTTTATGTTAGATTTTATGCTTAAAATGGTGTTTAGGTTATATGAAGTAATAATTTTCCAACTAGCTGTTTTCTAAGTCTTTTAACTGTAATATTATCCATAGTCTGGTTTGAATAAGTATGGAAATTTGCATATATTTAATAAGAAGTAGCCTCATTTGCATAAATAATTGTAACATTTCAATACGAAAAGGCCTTCCAGCAATTAACCAACAAAAACTATTTGCCAAATCCATTATTTAAAAAATATCAGTTGTGGTGTCTTGCTGTATTTCTTAAACTCAATTTAAGGAAGATAAAAAACATTAACAAAGGCAATCAATCTAATAAAGTAGAAAACGGGTGAAAAAGTAGACAAAGTAAGCTATGCAAACACAAAATGTCCCTATTGCATTAGCTTTAAGCAAAATCGAAGCAAAATCGGAGGAACAATGTTGAGTAAAAGCCAGCAAATCTCTGTCCTTGTCCTAAGATCCAGCAGTGTAAAAGCAGGGCCGAGGTGCAGCACAGCTTTACTCCCATTGCTGGGTTAAGAGAGTGATTTATTGGCTTTGTCAAGAGCAGCTGTTGCAGGGACACGATTGCTTGACAGCAGCCTGCTTCAGGGAAGCAGCTTTTACTGAACGCATAAGAAGAGACACCAAGCTCAGGAACTGCAGCATCAACACACAACTTTGATAGACTTAAATCAGGCTGTTTGGAAATCGAAGACACTCAGTGATGGTTCCTGTGTGTTTTGATCTGAGAATCACTTTCGCACTTTTCTTTGTTAAACAGAGAAACGTGAGAGATGAGAAGGAGAAAAAGGTGTGCGTGAATGAGTTGTTATGGAACATGTCTTTTCTGTTCTGCTCCACTAGAGCCAAAGACTGAACTGTCACAGAGCAGATGCTCTAGGCAACATTTACACCTCACTATTCCCTATCAACCCTCTTCACACACACACACACACACACACACACACACACACACACACACAGAGGCATATATTTGTCCAACCACCTTGTGAGAACCATCCACTGATTTATTTATTAATGCAGCTGCTTATTTTAACGTCTACACCTAAATCTAAACCTAACCTTAATCTCATTGTAACCAAATGGGATTTTAAAATACAGTAACAGCAGCAGTTTTCGAACAAAAAAAGCTGTTTATCTCGTGTGGACCGGCACAATGTAACCACAAGGTCAAAACTG
The DNA here is from genome assembly GCF_014805685.1 of Silurus meridionalis. NCBI lineage: Eukaryota > Metazoa > Chordata > Actinopteri > Siluriformes > Siluridae > Silurus > Silurus meridionalis. The sequence continues at coordinate 9,553,804 of NC_060896.1, read as the reverse complement.
ACACAAATTCCTATCTGTGTAGAGACATTTGATCACCCACTAAAAAACAAAATATACCCGACACACACACACACAGCCTGCAAAAACAGAGTCTGAACGAGAGAGGCCACTGCCAATTCTCCGAAATGTGATGAAAGTGCAGCTGTGATGGTGCAGTGTACTTCCTGAAGTAGTATATCTACTGATGCCTCAGGAAAGAAAAAGTCCCAAACATTAAAAAAAAAAAATTTAAATAGGGGGGAGTCGAATCAGTTACTCAACAACATTGCTTCTACATTCTGTTAGGGTCAGACATTTTATATAATGACTGTCCTTACTTGGGAAGTATAATGGTTCTGTATCTCTAAAGCTCCAGGGTTTACATTTCGATCCTTCAGTTTATTTTCTGTGATGTTGTTTATATTCTGCTTATGTCTGTGTGGGTTTGCTACAGGTTCTCCAGTTTCCTTCCACCTCCAAAAAACATGCCACTGGGTAGATAAATGATGCAAAATTCCCCCTAGGTGTGTGTGTGTGTGTGTGTGTGTGTGTGTGTGTGTGTGTGTGTGTGTGTGTGTGTGTGTGTGGTGACCTGTGATGCTACCTTATCTCAGCCAGAGTGCATTCCCACCTCACAACCACTGTTCCTGTGAAAGGCCATGGGTCTGCCACCACCTTGACCAAGATAACTTGGCAACTGAGGACCAATGACTCTGGTTCTGGTGATTCTTTTTTGTTTCCTACAGTACCTGATGACCTGGTCTTTTTTGGTGATTTTTACATTACAGAGATTACATTAAGGTTATTCAGACCTGAGATGAACAAGATTAAAGTGTTTAAAAATGGCAGCATGAAACGTGGAAAAAAGGTGATTCTGATCTCTGTCCCGTTTCCTTCTATCAGATATCTACCTGACGTCGGAGCAAACTGGGACTGTGTGAAAAAGTTCTAGCTTGTTTATTTCCGTGCGTTATGTCGACATTGCTAATAAATTAGGTGATGTGTGAGTTACTATAACAGATATGTTATACAATTTGCTCATTAGTGAATGACATTTTAGAGATCAGGGTTTTTTTTGTGTAATTCAACATAACATTTAAGGCATTAAAATGTATTTAGCAAATTAAAGATATTTCTGGGTTGCTCTCTCTCTCTCTCTCTCTCTCTCTCTCTCTCTCTCTCTCTCTAAAAGTGTAAAAAACATTTTTAGTTACTGAGGTTGAGGTTACGCTTCGCTGAATTCGCTTCGCTGAATTCTTAATTACGCCAATAGAAGGTTCTCACATGGAAAGTAACAGTGTCTATGTATGTGTGCACAATCTAAACTTCAGTGTTGGAGGTTATGTAAGCCCTGTGTGTATGCCTAATGGGAAAATGCTTGTAACTGAATTGAAGCTTGCAATATGTGAAGTTTGACAGAAGGATCATTCCAGTGAGTGAGAGTCCTCGTTCTCACTAATCGTCACACTGTCTCAGAAAACAACTCGCCTTCGACACACTGTTTAGTCGTTACAAAGATCTGTTTCCTAATGACACGAACACATGTTATGCCTGGTATCAACAGTAAATAAGTTATACTTGCACTTCTATCACAAACATTTATTAGTTTGCTTCTCTGATGTGCACAGTAAGTCAGCTGAGTCATCTGGGGAACAATCAACATCTCCCAATTGTTCAGTATGTTTAAAGTTGCATCATCTGTTTGTTTCATTATAAGGTCTGCCAAATACTTCAGTAGAAAAGAAAAGAAAAGCAAGTATGCATTTGTAATCGGCAGAAGCTGAATAAATAAATAAGATTGTAGACTGATTTAATGAATAGGTGTTAAAAATACCACTGTGGATTAATTAACAGTTTCATTACTGTAAAGCATGCAGTATGTTTTCCATGACCTTGTGATCTATTTAAATGTAACGCACCCAGATGTAATACTTGTATTTTATTAAACATGGACTAAGTAGCATTAAAAAGAACAACAAAAATTATATATTTTTTTAAAGTGTGGCACTAAGAACGTGATTAGGCATGAGCTGTGAATGGGTGGAGAAATCGCAGAGAATGAATAGGTAATGAATTTGTGGCTTCACCTGTGTGTGATTAACGATGACATGCTCATGGCTAAAAGCCACAGTATCTGTGCCGAGCTGAGCTGATTGAATAAACCTCTCTCAGACAGTGTCCTGCTGAGCCTGTGTTTGTGTGTGTGTGTGTGTGTGTGTGTGTGTGTGTGTGTGTGGGTGTGTGTGTGTGTGTGTTCTATTAAATCTGATATTGTTTTCTTTCTGTTATTATTTTAAAAAACTAACAAAAAAACCTTTGTCTTCTCTCATTCCAGCCACCAGGCTCCTCAATTTCCTCACACTCACCAGGGTAGCTAAAATGTTTTTTGAAAATATACATTTTAAAACAAACTTTGCGAATGAGACAGCCATGATCAGTGGGATATCGGTCACTAACAGAATAGAAAGGTGGTAAAATAGTCTTATTTGTTTTGCATATTAAATATAAAACATTTCATGGTAGATGCTTTGCATTTTGACAAATATGTTATATTAGTAGTAGATTCAAAATAAGTAACTAGTGAATACTAACTTGTAACTGGGATTCATTTATGAAAGATTGTCTAGTAGCTGCTTGATTTTTGCATAGATTCTTTGGGGCAAGATGACAGTATATATGTATTATTACAGTATAGTAATAATACCCTCAAAACACAATTTACATTTAAGATCACCTTTGACTTGTGGTATAGGCTCCGATCTATTAATTTTAAGAGCAACCCTATAAATAGTAGTCAACAACATACAGTCATTCATACAGTCATAATTTCTAGCAGCTCGTTTTTTGAAAGTTTTCGGTTACATATAGCACATAGGCTAAGGATAAATTTCAAAACGGCATTTTCGTTTCTTAAAGCTCCACACACACACTAACGTTTTCAATCATTTCCCAAAAGTTGCTCATCCACAATGAAATGTCTGTAAACACTAACGTCCCTGCGCATGAGTAAAGCATTAGATGCTTTAAAAACTCAATTTTCAAATGTATCCACTTTTTCCCGCGTTTTAAAAAATATTTTCGTTAACCAAAAAATTGCCGTCTCAGTGTACGGATGGTCAAAACGGAGAGCAAAAAATGCATTTTTAAAAACCTGAATCTAGCCAAATCAGGCACTGGAGATGCGAGATGGATTTTTCTATTTCACAACCTTTTCACTATGCCTTACAATAGAAATGGTTATGAACATCACAGACACACTGGTTGTATATACTTGCCTTTGCAGACATGTATTACAGTTAATTCTATTTATTGAATTATTTCCCCCTAAATGGCTCTTCCTAATTAGTCTGAAATTAAAAGTGTTCAGCCCAGAGTGTATATATGACAGCATTGCCCCTTTCATTTTTATTAGAACTTGTTGTAGTTAGCAATTTATACCACCAGGTGGGCCAATTAATGGAACGTGATCTAATGATGGGTTTTGCATGAGCTTCGAGTCATTAGAGTTAATATAAATTTAGTGCACAAAACCAGGGGATGAAATTATATACTATTCCTAATCTAGTCTTAGATCCATTCAATCCAGGCCCAGTACAATACAAATAATATTGATGTCAGTATCAGATTATTAATATCCCAAAATGAGACATGAGACGGGGAGTGTTTAGCAGGCTGATTTACTACCGCATGTTGCATTTGTATTTGGCGAATGCAAAGTCTCACACCGGAGGGAACCCAGGCTGTTAGAGTGCCCATCAGCAACTCTCTCTTCTCCTTGCTGCTTTCTTCCCCTTGCTCTCAAGGGCCTTTTTCTCTCAAGCTGCTCTCATGTATTGCCATCTTCACCACATTTCCTCTCAGCCTTTCTATTTTCTTTCTCGCTCTCTCATACACACACAGTCGCCCAGCGGGAGAACTGATCTCTCGCCACAGGACCTCACTTACAGGAGATGGCTTGCCTCTGCTCACAGGTCATCGCAGTGCTTTGTTCGAGGCATGTGTGTGTAAAATTGGTGCCAACAAGAACAGAGCAGAAGCATGTAAAAGTCTCAGCGGTGCCAGAGGGCTTTTTCTGTCGCCTATACACTATTCATGATGGTCCAAGTGGCAGAAACATAAAAGAAAAAGAGGATGTAACAGGTGCCTTCATGCTATGTCTCTCTTTGACACTCTTGCTCTCTCCTGCAGAACTCAATGTCGACAAAGTGTCAAAAGTGTGACTCAGCTAGAAAAGACATCAATGTGCCAGAGTGGGGAAACATTCATATACCATATGTTACCTTAGGTAAGTGGTTTATCCTGATCGGGGATCTGTAGCGTATCAAGGAAATACTGGGAGCAGGACCACACTTCTTCATCTTCTTCTTTCAGCTGCTTCTGTTATGGGTCGCCACAGCGTATCATCCGTCTCCATACCACTCTGTCCTCTACATCTGCCTCTTTCAAACCAGCTACCTGCATGTCTTCCCTTATCCCTAATCCCAACATCAACAGTATAGCATCTATAAACCTTGGCCTTCCACTTTTCCTCCTGCCTGGCAGCTCTATACTCAGCAATCTTCTACTATCATTCCCCATGTCCCTCTTTCGGACATGACCAAACCAGGAAGCAGAAATACAATCTGAATAATATTCTATTACACCATGAGCCCCATGCATCACCAGGAATCCCCCTCCAAACACACACAAACATACATACACACATACACACAAATATACATATAAATCTCAAATTTGCACATTTATTCTAAATGAATGCTATTTACACTTCCCAGTTCACCTACTTGTGTGGTTTAGGACAGTGGGTGATGAGAGCCAGCATGAGAGTAACCTATCAATAAAATCTTTAATACAACCCCAATTCCAAAATAGTTGGGGCAATGTGTAAAATGTAAATCAAAATCCGTATTTTATTCACAATAAACCATAGAAAACATATCAATGGTTTAAACTGAGCAAATGTACCACTTTAAGAAAAAAATAAGGTGATTTTAAATTTAATGTGTCTCAAAAAAGTTGGGATGTGGGAATAAAAAGTCTGGAAGTTGAGTTTTAAACATTTGGAGAAAAACGTTGCTCTTAATGAGGTTAATTGACAACAAGTCAGTAACAATTGGGTATAAACAGTGTATCTTAGAGAGGCAGAGTCTCTCATAAGTAAAGATGGGCAGCGCTTCACCAATCTGTGAAAGACTGTGTCTACAAATTGGAACAATTTCAGAATAATTTTTCTCTACATAAAATTGCAAAACAGTAGAATATCTTATTATTTACAGTACATTATGTTATCAAACGTTCCAAAGAATCTGTAGGAGTCTCTAGGAAGGAACAAGGGTGAAAATCAATACTGGATGCCTGCGACCTTCAGGTCCTCAGCCCCACAGTCATGATTCTGTAATGGAAATCACTGCACAGGCTCATTAACACCTCCAGAAATCATTGTCTGTGAACACAGTTTGCCATGTCATCCATAAAGTCAAAATGACCTTATTTTTTCCTGAATTTGGTCTATATTCTCAGTTCTCAATATATTTTGTTTTATTGTGAATAGAATATGGATTTATGAGATTTGCTAATTATTGCATTCTGTTTTTATTAACATTTTGCACAGTATCCCAATTTCTTTAAAACGCAGCAGTAAAGTATTCATTAGAGCACAACGTTGTGAGACTGTGCAATGTCTTGATAAGGTCATAAACAAGTGTAGCTTTTTGTCCTATACTGTAATCTGAATGTATTTATCCCATTAAAAATATTCGGATAATTAAAACCCTTTCTACACAATGAGACACAAACAACAAATAAATAGTTGAACTTGGCCATGGGCTTAAGATGTGCAAATCTAGCAATCAGCTGCGAGTCTGAAGCATTGATGTGGCTGAATTTTAATGAACAGCTGCTCTGCACTCTTTTTCTCTGTCACCCTTTCAGTGTTAATAAACTCCAACAGAGTGACATACTCTGAAAGAAAGCCATTGTAGACTGAGAACAGTTATTTCACACAAAAAACTATGGTTTACGGTACACTGAAACGTCTGACGTTTTTTTCACTCACCCATAACACTGTTAACCTCCAGCCACTCTTGATGATTTAGGTTAGTGAGCTCAGATGCTCTATTTAATATGCTGCACTGATGCAAGTCTCTATCTGTCCTCCCTATCTCTGTCTCCAGATCGGCTTGTGAGCGGCCTCGCTATCCCTCTATAGCCTTCTATCTTCTCTGAAACCAAGGTCTGAAACCCTTTGGTGTCAGTCTGTTCATCCAGAGCCTGTGGTTATAAATGTATCTTCAGACAGATATAGATTAGCTTGACCCATTCATTCATGAGCCTTACATAAAAGATGACATTTTCCAAGCCACAAATTTCATGAGACTTATAACAATAAAAATGCAGAGATAACATGACGGTAAGTGCTCATGGCCCCATCAATACTTCACATACAGTACATCTTTTCTACAACTACACATTTTTCAAAAGCATGTGTTAGAATAATAGCACTTATCAATCTGTTTTATTGTTTTTATTGTTGAACAATTACTCAAAGTGAAAGCAGAAGAGAGAGAACCCAGTATTGCTACTGTCTTGCAAAACAAACGAGTTTGTACTTTCCTTTACAGCCATTTCATTCAGCTGTCCAGTCTTTATTTATATATTTATTTATTTTTTACCTCATAGCTACACTGGTGCATCTGGCATTGCTGTTTTCTACAAAATAAAAGGAATGTAATGACGTCTGAGAGGGAAAACGCTGGTTGAAGATGGGTGAACTCGCAAACAAACAAAAAAGAAATCACATAAAAGTTTGACATGGCAGCTTGTAAAAATTGCAGTGTAGCACACAATGTTTCCAGCACTTTAAAAAAAACAGACGTTTCAGACAGAGCTTGAGCACATCTGCAGAAATACAATAATAACTGCTGTAGTGACGTGAGAATTGACGGTTGACAAAAAACGATTCTTTGGGCCCTGTGATAGATGTGTTAATGTATTAGCAGGCAGGACATCTTAAACATCTGAATGCAAGATGCCGTGGCTCACTTTACTCGCGACAAGCATGCTTTTATTCCATCAATATCTATTCTTTTTAAAAAACACTAAAAGTAATACACAAAGAATACACACAAGTATTGGGACACCTGACTTTTCCAGATTTTTGTGGGTCTTTCCCAAACTGTTAACTGTTGAAGGTGAAGAATTGTATAGGATGTCTTTGAATGCAGTAGCATAAAATTTTTTCCTTTATTTAAACTAGGACACCCAAACCTGTTCCAGCATTATAATGCCTCTGTGCACAAAGCAAGCTTCATGAAGATATGGTTTACATTGTTTGGAGTGGAAGATCTAGTTAAACCTGCTACAGAGCTCTGACCTCAACCCTAATCGGGGTAAAAACACCTTTGACCCCAGGCCTCCTCACCCTACTGCACATACATACTTTACAAATGCCCTTGTGGCTGAAAGATCACAAATCTCCAGAAGCACACTCCAAAATCTAGTGGAACATCTTCGCAGTAGAGTGGAGGTTATTTTGAAAGCAAATGGGGACTAGATGTGGAATGAGATGTTCAAAAACACACACTAATCTTATGGTCAGGTGTCCACAAATGTTTGCCTATATATCTTTTTAGATTTTTTTTTCTTTCAATTAAATGCATACTATTTAGTGTCTGGATCCAAAATGGCTAAACAGGCCGAAAGCATGTTAAAATAGCAAAAACATAAATATTTGAACTTCCCCTCTGTACTGTAGTTTCCTCATTAGTCTGGGAATTTGAGAAGTGATCACATTATATAGGCCTGTCAAGAATACTTAATTGCCATGAATACTTAATAAGTGATAAATTAGTTTGATGTGAGCTCTACATTTCTGACCTGAGGTGTTGATTTCTGGTTTGTCATGTTGGCTCAATATTCTGCCAACATTAGTATTCGAATCAGTCCAGAAACTCAATTAAGCCCCTTTGTAGGCTAATTAAGCTGGACTGACTTCAGGTGTAAGATCTCTACTGCTGGAATTAAAAAGTAACTATTGCTTCGTGTATTTTGAGGAAAAAGAAAACCCCACTGCAAACCATATTCTGATATTCATTTGTTTATATTCGGTGACATTGATCATTTTCTGGTACAAACCAATGCAAATTGTGCTTAACCGGAAAGAATATGAATACATATTGCACCTGCATAACAAGATGCATATTACTGTAGAGGACTGATTAAAGTCTTGGTTAAACTGAACACCTGCCCTTCCATCTGTGGCGAGATGCCAAGCAGCTGACTGGCTCAACCATTGATAAGAACGTGCACTCATAAATAAAAGTGCAAATACAATATCCATAGTTCAAGCTGTCACACCGATGCTGAAATCATCTGCAGTTTAATATCAAAGATTTCATTGAGAAAGACGAGGTGCGCAACTGTATCGTTTCACTGTTAGTCGGAGTCGTCAATCACCTGTCACTCATGTTCTCATAAATCTTTAAAACGGTCCTGAACTCAGAGTGTGCTCAGGTGACCTGCTCTGAATGCCAAATTGCTCGTTACTTTACCGACCGCACAAGACATGAGACTTTGCATTCACAGAGTCTCAGAGTCACACGAGTCTCTGTGTGCACATGAGAAATTAAAAAATGACAACCTGATGAAAATGAGAGACCAGGATGGAATCAATTAGAGCCCATATTATAAGAAGATTACAATCCCAGTGATGTGACAGCCGTGGGTGGCCAGGGGATCCACTGGGGAACATCTGGTAAAAGGGATGACACTCTTCTCTCCCCTGTCAATCAGCATGATACTAATTAGTTACTAGAATCTATGAGGTCATGTATGTATACCCTGTGCCATAGCACAAATTATGCTGGCTCCAAATATCTTGGAAGAAGCCTGTGTTAACCTTCATTCTTTGTATTAGTTGCTTTCATGAGGCAGATAAATGAAATATTCGAAAATGAGGAAAAATCTAAAGGAAATAATGAAAAAATGAGGAACTAAGATTGATAATCATGGATCTTTCTGTCCATTACACTCACACAAACACAAGAATGCAAACATCCTTCTATGCTTTAAATCTTTCAGAATTACAAAATTTACATTTCATAACAGCGTGTAATATTTGTCAACACAATTCCTGTCACACACTGTCAAGTGACATGCATATGAAGATTTGATTTGAAAATAATCGTTTTTTTATTTTTATTTGCCCTGTCTGGGAGAGTAGACGTGTTCCTTTGGACAGCTAATTTGGAATGAGTTGTAGCTTCTGCAATTTGATTGAATAAAAGCTTCTTTAAATCAAATTCAATTACTTGGTTATTATTACAAATTTCTTTTGAGTTAATAAATTGTAAAGTTTTAATTAAAAAACCTCAGCAGTCGATGAACACTACGTTCCTCTCTCTACATGATACATTTTCATCATTTACATCATACCCTTATCTAGAGCGACTTATAATCATCTTGTTCATGCATGTGAGAAGTTGAGGATAAAGAGTCTTGCTCAAGGGCCATGCAGAAGTAGCTTTGTGGTGATTTTACCTCATGACCTTCTGATCAGACGTCAAATATCTAAACCACTGCGCTATCCCTTGCCCCCCATTTCGCTCTTAATTGAACACCAGATGGCTTTGAAAGCGTGTTTTCTAATTACACTGCTATGATTGTGTCTCTGACAGGCTGAAGCTTCTTCATAGGTATGTTTATATCATTACTGTGGTGAGCACACTTACTATGCAGCATATATTGAGTAAAGCTCAATTAATTTCAGTCACTCTGGTGTAATCAGGTATGCTTTACTTTTTCCAATCAATTAAACCTGATAAGATGTGTTATGGCAAATGGCATGACATTTATTCACTCATTCATTCATTCAATCAATCATCTTCAATAAGTCTTCATATGGAGCCCATCCCAGAAAGAAACTGGACATGATACAAACCTACAAACACATTTACACCTTCTATAGTCAACCTGTCTACTGGCATGTTTTGGTAGGTGGGAGGAAACCTAAAAACCCAGAGGAAAACTGAGATCAGATCAAAAATGTTGCCACTGACAACTTTTCTTCCACAAAGTAAACACTAGTCATTAATTCAGGCAGAGATTGCATTGTTTGATCCTGTACTACAGAAAATATGGAATTATAATATGATTTTAATTGAAAATCACACACATTCTATCTAACATTCCAACATCAAAATGTGATCATGTGTAATACAGCAAAAACAACTCACACAAAAACATACTATATTACTAAAATTGTTGGTCAAATTACTTACTACAATATATGATACTGTGTATTTTTATATTATAGATAAATATGGAGTACATTTCAGATGAACAGGTTTCTCACTCATAACAAACTGATTGTAGTAATCATATGATCCAGATACGGGATTAAGATTATGTACTTTTTACGATAATAAACCTAAAACCCAACAGTACTATTTATTCCTACCACCCTGTTTTTACATATTCAGGATGTAAAAAAAGTAAACAGAAATAGTGAACAGTGTGTAAAAATACATATGAACATGCCTATTATTATTTCCCTCTGGGTTTAATAAAGTGCATTCCCTTTGGGATTAATTTCTCTCTCCCTCTCCCTGTCTCTTTCTCTCGATCTATCTAGTTACCCATCTATCATGCTCATTTCCTCCAGTCCTCTCCTGTAGAGCAACACAAGAAGCAGAAGCAGCAAGATAAAGAAAACAGTGGCATGCTGCATTCTCAGGAAACAAATGTGTTTTCACTGGCTGTTTTTTTTTTTTGTTGAGCTTCCTGTGCAGCTGCAGACAGTCCAGGCATCATTAGATGAACCTCCTGGTCTCACCATCCATAAGCAATTAAAGCTGTTAAGATTGAATTAAGTTCTGAGGTTTGAGAGAAGATCGGCCGGGGAGGAAAAACCTATAAAGCGAGATTAAAGCTCTGACACGGCTCACCAAATTTGTGAGCGATGGCTAGTTATCTTTTCGTCTCTTTTTACCAAATGAGGCTTTGATCACATATTAGGACTGATGAAGGCAGTGGGGAAAGTGGGGGGAAGAGGGGTGTTACGGGTACTGGGATCCTGTTGGCTGACTGGAAAAAAAGGTACTGCATAAACACAATGGGCATACAAGTAGGAGGAAGGAGCTACCGGACCCCTTAATAAATTAATCTGAAAGATTGAAGAAAAACAGTGTCGCTTTCTGTAATGGCCCAATCGATCAGCGTCTATTAACAAGGATGAAATAAGTGAAAACACACTGAGCTACCTTTTTGCTTTGGACTGCTTCCAGAGAGATTCACAAACAGACACAGACACACACACACACACACACACACACACACAACCTAAACTGCTTCACCATTTTATAACAATTCAATATGCAATATAACAATTCTATTTTCTCTACGTGATACTAGAAGTTTGAATCTTTAAACTGAAAACATACATGACACTGACACAATATCTCGTGATTAGATTATTTTTTATTATATTTTAAATTATATAAAATCTGCCAAACTTTGTGCATTTCATACAGGAGCTACATTTTAACAATGCAAGAATGAGTCTTTTTCGCTCCAGTAAATACAGACGGTCGGCACTTTGACATATTGATCTGGAATCATTAGCGCGTATGTTTTGACCTCTCCAATATTGATCAGCATCGCTACTTGTATTGCCTGAAAGCCCCACCCCTTTCTCAACATCTGTCATGCTCGTGTCAACTCAATACTGTAAATGGACAATGTCTAGATTTCATCAATGTGAAAAAAAGATAAAAAAGATTATCAGTGTATGCTGGACTTAGCTACCAGTAGACAAGAGTATATTAACATAAGCAGTTAAATACACCAACAACCAAGTGTCAAATAAAACACTACACAAAATGTTAAGAAGGTGAACAGACAAAGCATTTGGCAATGTTGACACTGATTTGTTAAAGGATTACATCCTTCATTGTTTTGTTTTTCACTCTCTTCTGCAAATTCTGGCAAAACCGAGGGTTTCATGATTGCCATGGCCGAGAAGCAGTTATCAACTGCACAGCTGGTAATATTATTACACTCTTTCCAAATGTCTTTATACCTGAAATGGAATTTCCTGTCTTTCTTAAGCTAAGTCTGACCTGCTTTACTTCAGTGAAATGATCTGACCAGGTGTCTTAATAAAACATAAAGGGACTCTGTCTATCAAATGCGCTACACCGAAAGTGGCGTTAAAAGGAGAATACAGATGCCAGCATTAATATTATAGTTATAAATTAATTCATGAAAAAATCATTCTTCACAGTCATGCTGGTTCTTGTCACACTACCACCGTTTTATCGATGATGTATAACTTTGCTTACCTTTTTCTCAAGGTGTTGATGCATCAAGTGCCAGGAAATAGCTGACTCTTCTAAAATCTCTAGATGAAAAGGCATCTTTTGAAACAGCAATATGAGTCTAGACTACATTATATGATAAAAGTATGTGGATACCTGACCATCATACCCATGGACTAACACAGTCATCTAGCCATTACAATTTGGCTCTTGTCAAACTCGCTTAAATAGTGTAGAGTGAACCTACCAGCTAAGAATTCTACTGTGATGAGCCTTGAAATCACAACTGATAAACTCACCTTCCACATTTCATCAGTACACACACTTAGGAATCGAAAGGTCGTCATAACACCAAACAACCAGATTCTTCTTCTTGACAACATTTGAACCACACAAACTACCGAAAGTCATTCTCAAACTCCCATTCAAACTCCTATTGCTTTCAGTCTCTACTTGCAGAGCTCGCTTTAAATGCTAATATCTTCTATAGAGCATTCAGAACGCTGCGGTTCATCTGGTTCATAACCTCCTGCAGCTTTCTAATGTTATTTCCCCACTGAGGTCACTGTACTAGCTTACACTTGCAGCAAAAAACAACAACAACAACAACAACAAAACAAAAACACATAATGCTTTTCTTTACAGGCTTTAGGGGGGCTCAAAAACACATTATCTCCGTACATCATTCAGGAGAGCATAGCTGCCCAACAAATAGATTCGAAAATATTCAGAAAGATTGAAATGGCTTTCTTTTAAATATTCTGCATGGTCCTAAAGAGAGAGGCCCTGATCCTTGTGGACTTTTCTTCTCAATGGCTGCAATCCTACCTCTTTATACAGTACCTAGTGTAGCATTACCCTCCTGCTGCAAAGATTTGAAAAGAAAAAGGGGGTAAATAATGGATGAAAATAAATGCCAGTACAGAGAATTACAGACAGAAAGACAAAAAAAGGGGAAAGAAAACAATATGTAAATTACATTATTATATTTTTTTTGCATGTGCTATTTGTTTTTGACAGTCTCGACAAGTTCTGATCTCTAAATAGACTCCGGGAGGAGTGAAACTACATTTTGTCACATCTACATAATTGACCATCCAATATAAAGTTGCAAGATGCATAAACAAGCCGAACAAAACACAATATTAATGCAAAATAAAAGGCTTCTGTTCATCGGGTAGTGGAAGAAAATGTTAGTCTCTATTTAAATGCTGTTCTCTTCGAAGATGTAAACATGCAGAGAATGTCTGATGTGAAAACAACCTTACCCACTTTCTTTCAACTTTCTGATCTTTCTCAGATATTGATAAACCTGATAATAAAAACCTTCATGAAGCTTTCCATCTCAGTAAAATCAATCACAAATTCAACAAACACACACTAATAAATAATTGCCCTGTGTTATTTGTCAAGTTCTTAAATATATTGTTTATTTACTAACGTTTAAATTGTCTTTTTTACTATCTCGTCCACTAAATTCCTGCATTCATTTTTCCATCATTTAGCTTATGTAAGCATATTGTTTTCCTTTCATTTTTGCATTGCAGTTAAACTGAAATATGAGAGTGTGCCAAATGACAAAGGTGAATGTATACGTAGTAAACCAAGCTAAAAGAAATATAAATGCATAGTAAATCCTGGTATTAAGAACAGAGAACTGTACAACTGCATACACAACGGGACAAGTGGAACAATTAACCAAACAAGATAATTACACTATATGGAAAAAAGTTTGTGGACACCAGACCACAAGATACGTATGTGCTTTTATAATATTCCATTTCAGATTTTGTCCCTAACTGCAGATATAAAAAAATCCACTTTTCTAAAAACATGTTCTGCTAGATTTTGGAGTGTGCTCATGGAGATTTGTGTTCATTCTGCCACAAGGGTGTTAGTAAAGTTAAGTATTGATGTAGGGTGAGGAGAAGTGCACTGTGTGTTCCAATTTATACCAGTAGTGTTCAAAATCGGTTAAAAGTTAGAGCTCTATAGCTGTTGACTCAAGATCTACCACTCCAACCCACACTAACAAGGCAAAACATTTTAAACTTACAGTATAACATCACAGGAGATCGATGAAGTGATAAATAACACTGATTATCTCTTCATCATGGCACCTGTTAGTGGGTGGGATATATTAGGCAGCAAGTGAACATTTTGTCCTCAAAGCTGATGTGTTAGAAAAAGGAAAAATGGGCAACCATAAGGATTTAAGTGAGTTTGACAAGAGACAAATTGTGATGGCTAGATGACTGGGTCAGAGCATTCTCCAAAACTGCAGCTCTTGTGGGCTGTTCCCAGTCTGCAGTGGCAAAGTATCAATCAAAAGTGGTCCAAGGAAGGAACAGTGGTAAACTGTTGAACATTTAGAGTGAAGGCTGGTCCGTGTATTCCGATCCCAAGGACAAGATCCTGTAGCTCCTGTCCAAGTTAATAGTGCTAATGTTCGACGGGTCAGAACTACATATTGCTGGAAAAGTAAATTGTCCCAATACTTTGGTCCATACTTTGTTTTTTGTACGATCTATCTGGATGCTGAGAACAGACTACTGTTATAAAGACTGATGTTTATCTGCTACAATAAAAGACTACTGTGCTTTGCTACAAATAATTAAGGTGTCTGCTTCAAATTCGAACCATGTCTAAAACAAATGACATGTTTCTAAAAAACTTAACTGAGAAAAAAGCTGGCCATGGCCAAGCTGACACATATTACAGTTTTTCTCAGTTGCTTTCAGATCCACCAATGATCAACTAGTTCTCTCAGATAGGTCAAAGGTGAATCACATAAACCTTTAATGGTGAGCGTATATAGACAAAGCAAAACACAGAAAGACAATTTCTGAAAATAGATGAACAACCAAGAAATGAACGAACACTAGTACAGTACAGTAAAAGTGTGAATCTTGCCTGGTCTCTTGCAATCAATATAAATCAAATATGGAAATCAAATTAATGCATTTGTGCTGCTGAAAATTTTAGATGCCGTATAGAACAAATTCAGCCTTGTGCATTTTCAATCATTGCAATCCAAACTGTAGTTTATACCAGAAAACAGTGAAACTGTTCAGTGTCTTACTGACAACATGACTATTGTATATGGAACATTTTGGTGATCTTGTTTATGAACAATGAAGGACTTTTCATTCTGATGATCTTTTCAATGATTTTAAGGAAAATTGCAGACTTTTGCAAGAAATCAAACAAGAAATGTGTTGTGCTGTTTGTACAAATTGTTTAGAGAATGCACTTACTGGTTTGCAAATATTAAGGATGATACGAGAAATGCACTGTAACGAACCCAGCCATTAGGGTTGCACAAGCCAGTGCACTCTTAGTGCCGGTCCCAAGCCCGGATAAATGGGGAGGGTTGCGTTAGGAAGGGCATCCAGCGTAAAACATGCCAAATCAAATTTGCGGATCATGAATCAGAATTTCATACTGGATCGGTCGAGGCCCAGGTTACCAACGACCACCACTGGTATTGTTAGCCAAGGGGGGGTACCGGTGGAAATCGGCTACTGTTGTCCAAAGTAGGAGAAGGAGAGGAGGTGGCACGGAAAAAAGAAGTGTAGGAGAGTGGAGGTTCAGGTTGGTACTTTAAATGTTGGTACTATGACTGGTAAAGGGAGAGAGGTAGCAGATATGATGGAGCAGAATAAGATTATATATAGAAATATATAGAAAATGGATGGAAAGAGAAATGGTGATCCTGAAGGAAGAGAACAATAAGAGTGTAGTGGAGGTAAAGAGAGTTTCTGATAGAGTGATGAACGTTAAACTGGAAGTTTAAGGGTGATGATAAATGTCATCAGTGCCTATGCTCCAAAAGTGGCTTGTGAGATGAAGGAGAAGGAAATGTAAAAAAAAAAATTCCGGAGTGAGTTAAATAAAGTGGTAGAAGGTGTACCGAGAATAGAAAGATTGGTGATTGGGGCAGACTTTAATGGGCATGTAGGTGAAGGGAACAGAGGTGATGATGAGGTGATGGGTAGGTATGGTCTTGAGGAAAGGAATGTGGAAGGGCAGATGGTGGTAGTTTTTTCTGTATGTGCGTATATGACAGCTCATGCTGGTACATTTTTGTTCTCTAAGGCAGCCGAGGTTAAATTACACATTTTAAAACACAAAAATTTGAACACAATGACAAGGATGGACAAAGTGTCAGATGGACATCTCACTTATGTTGTGAAACAGAATAAAACAGCACATAAATGCTCGTTCTGACCCTTCACTTAATAAGACTTTTGGAATGTTATTTTTTTTCTCTTTGTCCTTCAAAAGTTAGATGTGTGATGGTGAATTACAGTTTTTGGCTTGGAGCATTTCTCAAATCAGAAATGAAAATCTCAAAACTACTTAGTAGATAGATAGATAGATAGATAGATAGATAGATAGATAGATAGATAGATAGATAGATAGATAGATAGATAGATAGATAGATGGATGGATGGATGGATGGATGGATGGATGGATGGATGGATGGATGGATGGGACAGGCAGACAGGCAGACAGACAGGCAGACTGAGGTAGATAGACAGAATCCCACTGCAGTTTTAGTATGGTGCATGAACACTATGTATTCTTTAAATAGCTTTGCATCTTGTCAAAAATCATCTAAATACATTAGCGTTCTTCCTGACGATTATCAAAAAAATCAAATGTCAGATGGAGCACCATGTTTTCCTCCCATGCTCTAGCACTGGTGCCTTGATATTATTTTGCTTGCATATATCACACTTTGTTTTACACTGCCTGAATAATGCTGTCTGAGAAACAACTGAGTGACTTTCTTTTCCACGTATGGATGCCATTTATAAACGTGTGAGCCGTTATTGTCACCAATAAACAAAGCCAGCTGTATAATTATACAAAGGGTGCTGACAAGATATGGATCAATATACAAATCTCAGGCCAAAATAGAAGTCATAAATCTCTCTCACACATACACACACATGCTCATACTTTAACAAAATGGTACCAAACTGTCAAACAAATGGCTAAAATAATTAGTATTTATGTTGTCTAACTGACATTACTAGAACTTACAGGTTACTGATGCGTATGAGTCCCTGGGTTACGTTATCATTGCTAGAGTTTATCACAAGTAATGAGTAGCCTATTAACTGCAGCTACATGCTGCTCTATTTAAATGTGCTTTTTTCAGTTTTAAGCAAGAATAAGACATTTAATCAGGAAATATTGTATTCAAAGCAGCAGATTAGCTGATTATAGCTTTCATGGCAAACTGATTTCAATACCTCATAATGAGTAGTTTGTGTCCTTTAATACAAGACAGAAAACTGCTTTCAGAACAAGAAACATTTCAGACTGCTTTACTCATCTCTACCATCACAAGCTGGAACAATTTACTAGCATAAGTCAGGCATGGATAATCAGATACCTGAAACATAAATGTAAAAAGATTTTTAAAGTTTTTTTTTAACTAGAGGACTGTTTTGGATATGCAATCTGTGTAGGTTTTCATTTTCATGAGAGTGAATAGTCAGATATCACAGGAATAAGTGTGTGATCAGATGCTGTATGAAGCTAATGGGTATAAGTGTGTGAACATATATAAAGCTCATGGGTAGGAATGTGTGGTCTGATATGACGCACATGGATTAGATATGAAGCCCATGGTTATGAGTATGTGTCAAATATGAAGCTCATGGGTATGAGTGTGTGTCAGATATGAAGCTCATGGGTATGAGTGTGTGTCAGATATAAAGCTCATGGGTATGAGTATGTATCAAATGTGAAGCTCATAAGTATGAGTGTGTGTCAGATATGAAGCTCATGGGTATGAGTGTGTGTCAAATATAAAGCTCATGAGTATGAGTGTGTGTCTGATATGAAGCTCATGGGTATGAGTGTGTGTCAGATATGAAGCTCATGGGTATGAGTGTGTGCCAGATATAAAGCTCATGAGTATGAGTGTGTGTCAGATATGAAGCTCATGGGTATCAGTGTGTGTCAGATATAAAGCTCATGGGTTTTAGTGTGTGTCAGATATAAAGCTCATGGGTATGAGTGTGTGTCAGATATAAAACTCATGGGTATGGGTATGTGTCAAATGATAAGCTCATGGGTATGAGTGTGTGTCAGATATAAAGCTCATGGGTATGAGTGTGTGTCAGATATAAAACTCATGGGTATGAGTATGTGTCAAATGATAAGCTCATGGGTATGAATGTGTGTCAGATATGGAGCTCATGGGTGTGAGTGTGTGTCAGGTATAAGGCTCATAAGTGCAGTGAGATACAAAGCTTATAGGTATGAGAAGGTAGGCAGATATGAAGCTCATGGGTATGAGTGTGCGGTCAGATATGAAGCTCATGGGCATTCGTGTGGTGAGATATGAAGCTCATGGGTCTGAGTGTGGTGAGATGCAAAGCTTATAGGTATGAGTAGGTAGGTAGATACGAAGCTAATGGGTATGAGTGTGTGGTCAGATACGAAGCTCATGGGTATTTATGTGGTGAGATATGAAACTCATGGGTATTTGTGTGGTGAGATATGTAACTCATGGGTATGAGTGTGTTGAGATACAAATGGGCTGGACGATTAATCAGGTTGATTTTTATCAATGGTGCAAAACACACCAAAAAAACTAAACTAAATCCAGTTACAAATAGTGTCATTGTGTTACACTCTAATGTCTGCACAATCTTTGTAAAACTTTAGTTTAAGCTGAGCTTGTCTTGGCAGGGTCGTGTGGGCATGTGCATGGGAGAGTGCATAGGAGAGAGAGAGAGACAAAGAGTTTAAGAGTGACAGAAAGAGCAAGAGATAGAAGAGCAAGAAGCAAGAAAAAAAAGAATAAGAGCCTTTGAATGACACAGGGAATAAGTTTCTCAGGAAATCACACTGACGTACAAGAACACACCAGCCATCTTCATTAACATAAACTGTGGGCAAACGTGCTGGAAAAAATCCAACAGAATCGAATTGTTCCCTGCATATCGCAAAAGCTCATCGTATAACTTTTAAACAACTTTACTAAGCACTAAGGAATTTTGCATGCCTTTGAAAACTCTATGGCCTATGAGAATATGTGTATTGTGAGAATTCAATATCCCCCAGTCTCTGCGTGAGATTTATGCTATTCTATTCACTTGAGCTTATTATGATTCTCTGCATATAGGCTCTAATAAAACACACAGTTGAGCTATATCATAAAGGGATGCCAGTTTTATAACTGCTAGTGGCCATATTCTAATTCCGTCTAATTCCATACATGATCATAACTGTCTTTATCAAGCATGTTATTCAGTGACCCAATGCAATTACTGCTCATTTCATGCCTGAATTCTCATTGCATCTAAAACACCAGTGGAATAATTAAAATCAGATTGCACTTGCTTTAGGGTGGGTGTGTGAGATACTTTTGAGTTTTAGTTCAAAACATATGATAAATATTGCTTGCGATCATGATTTTGTCGCTCATAAATAATAGAAATATACAATGCATGGACAAAAGATTGTGGATGCCTGACCATAAGGTGCGTACATGCATTTTGAACATCCCATTCCACATGTAGTCTCTGATTGCTGTATTAAAATTCACCACTGTTCTGGGAAGATGTCCCACCAGATTCTGGAGTGTGGAGATTTGTGCTTTTTCAGTCACAAGAATTTTGAGTAATGATTAAAGTGAGATACTGATGAAGAGGTGTAGTCAGGGTTTCAATTCATCCCAAAGTTGTTCAAAAGGGTTGAGGTCAGAGCTCTGTTGCAGACCACTCAAGATCTTTCACTCTAACCTATGTTGCTAGCTTTGTGCACAAGGACATTGTCGTGCTAGAACAGGTTTGTTCAAGTAATTGGACATTTTAATGCTACCATATCCACAGACATCCTAAACAATTGTTTGCCTTAAACAAGAATTAAGAATCTTCACCAAGAATCACATATGGCTGGAAAGGTAAGCACACCAGCATTTTACAGATTGAAAACCCCCATTATAAATAGTTCACCAACTCTACTGCACACGGTCGAAGAAATCCCATCCTGCTACCACAGACTGACTAATTCCGACTTTATACACTGTCCAAACACGATTGGTAAGTATGTGTCATTTTCTACAACCATTCAGGAGCACTGGACGCATGTAGCTGAAAGCCATTCATTATTCTCTACATTCAAGCTAAGCTAAGTGAAGTTTGTTTAGATGTGGTGAGGGTGTGGTGTATCTCGAAAGCTATTGTGTGAATCAATCAAGCACTTCAACATGCCATTACCCTGACTTTCTGTTTTAAAAGGAAAAGTACGCCTGTAGCTCTCAAGTCATTTTATGTAGACTTAATGTTTACTTGGCATCCCTTTTGTTTTTACTCAGTGCAGGGCAAAAAAAAACCATCCAAAAGATACATTTCAATGTCAAAGAGATAACAGTGAGAAAGAAAGAGAGTGAGAGAGAGAGAGAGAGAGAGAGAGAGAGAGAGAGAGAGAGAGAGAGAGAGAGAGAGAGAAAGAGAGAGAGAAAGAGAGAGGGGGGGGAGAGAGAGATCGATCAATGAGCTATAGCAGTTCACACAAGGTAAATGGGCTGAAGTGATGAGAAGGGCCCACTTCACTCATTCTTGGCAGACTGAAAAATGACAGCTTGCAGTGACTGGATATCTACTCCACTCCACTGGACCTTTTCAGCTCCCATCAACCTTTCTCTCCTTAACATGTCCTCCTCCCCTGCCAAAAAACACATCTCCCCCTATCAGTCACTGATCCTCCACACCCCACCTCCACCATATTCAATCAAGGGCTACTGCAGAGACTGCCTCTACTACCAACTGCTGATGTCCAGACCAGCACACAATCACCTGTCTTTGGAAAAAACTGTACTGAGTGGCTTTCTGATTTCTCAGTAATGGAAAAAGCACAATAAAATTGGTATTTATCTCAATATTGTAATTAATTACTAGCTTTTGAGCTCAGACGAGAGTGAATTTGTGTCGGCACTAGACCACAATCGCCCACTACACCTACAGTCATTCCCAGAATAATTGGCAGCAAAAATAAAGGACTGTATTAAACTATATTAGACGCAACGGACCTCATTATCAAGCTGGATACAAAAGTATTAATTTGTAATTCTGTGTAACACTGCAATTAAGTCAAATAGCATTGGGTATACAATTTGGACAAAACATGTGAAGAGGAAGGAGTTAGCATATAAAACCTGCTTTTACTGTAAAGTCCTCAATTTTAAGTCCTCGAGTTTTGTGGGTGACAAAATAATTTGAATCAATTGGGTGAAGCATTTACATTTACAAACATATACAAGAGCATAAAAAATAACCAGAATGGTCAGAATTCCTTGCAAATTATTCTAAACATTTATTTAACTCATTTACAAAAACCTACCTTTCGGCTGCTCACGTTAGGGTTCACGACAGCAGATCATCCGTCTCTATTCAAAGTCCTCTACATCTATCTCTTTCAAATGAACCACCTGCATGTCTTCTATGACCCATGTCTTTGGATGAAGTAGCATTCAATTTTCACTTCACTTGAACTAAAAGACAAATCTGTTCCAGCATGACAATGCCTCTGTGCACAAAACAAGTTCCATGAACATATGGTTTGCATGGATTGAATCAGAAAATGTTGAGTGGCCTGCTATAAAGCGCTGACCTTAACACTACTGAACACTTTTGGGATGATTTGGAACACTGAACCAGGACTCTACAGCAGTACCTCACTGTACTTACACTTTTGTAGTTGAATGAGCTTGAATCACCACAAGCACTTTCCAAAACATAGTGTTAAATCTTAAATCTTTCCAGAAGAGTGGAGGTTATTATAACAGCAAATGGGGACTGAATATGAAATGGGAGGTTTAAAAAACACACTAATCTTATGATCAGGTGTCCACAGTGTTTTGGCCAAAATCAAGGGGCCATAAATTGAATAGTTCAAAAGTATAAAGCAATTGAACATTTGCCAGGAAGAATTTGCATGAGGATATTATGTGCTGCTTGTTTTCTTGAAAGGGTGCCAATAACTCTGAAGTGGAATGTATAATTTTACTTTATTCCCGGACAGCTGAACGCTCTTCAACCCACTCACATCGGCCTCTCGACGTTAGAAGCATCAGAGGAAATAGAAGAACATCATTGAGCTTCTTGAAATGCTGAAAACATGCTGGGAACAGCGGTCGCTGAACGAGGCCATGGGAAGAGCTCGCTGTGCCTTTTAGAAACCTCTCGTCTTATATCGGCACACAGTCTCCCAAAAGATCATGCAGCGGGCCTGAGGCGCATCATTTATTTAGCATCTATGCTTTCCTCCGGCGAGCCAAGACCCACCAGACAAAAGCGCCGGAATTAACATGCAGCATCTTCTGTCTCTCGGTGCTCAGCTTAAGGATTTATGTAATAAAAACTGAATGCATTTCTAGCAGGAGAGAGAGAATAGGCTTGAGATACTCAATCACCTTGAACGGCACTTCAAAAGAACAGCGAGGGAATACGTAAGTATGGAGTGGAGCCACCTCCTGGCTGCTCGCCATTAAGAAGCGACGTGTCGTAAAACAGCACACGGGGTAATGAAACATCTGTATTCACCCTCACAAAAACCAACAAACTCAACAGACTAACGCAACCCCAGACAGTTTGTGCGTCATTTCCAACAGAGCCTTTTTTTTATGACTTTGGAAAAAAAAGAGGGAGCAACGGAGTGGCATGTGGAGAAGGAGCGATGAGAAAGTGATGAAAGATCAGAACGTTTCGCTGCAGTGGCAGAAAATGAAAGCCATCAAATGCAGGCAGATTCATCCATCTCCAGCTCACCTCATCAGTTTGCCTGAGTTCACTCCTCTGCACAGCAAGATGGAGTGAGTGAACGAAAAGGGAAACGAAAGAAACCCAACTTCAGGTCTGCACAGAAAAAACTGATTCTACCTTTAAAAAACTCTAAACCTTTACTTATCTGACCATTAGTGATGACAAAATTGTGCTTCCCACCCACTACAATTCTGATATACCTTCTGTTCACGTTAGTGGGCTTCCAGCCAAGGTTTGAGCTTCTTTTCTTATTCAGTCTTCAGGATTCACTCAGCCTCTTCTCCTAAGAAAAGCAAAGAGAGAGAAAGAGAAAAAAAAAATCAATTTCTCCTTTAAAGTAATGACTTTTAATTGTCTCTTTTGTTTTTAACGATACTATATTGTGCACAGACAGAACGCATTTGTTTTCCTTCCTATTTAATTCTCATTCTGGGTGCATCTTTGTATGTATGCATCTGAGTGTGTTCCAGCTGATAAGTCATCACCTCTGACACTATGCATGAGGGTCATACCCTACTTCAAAATTCTGAGGTGTCGGCTTTATTCTGTGCAAGGTGAGCTTTCGCTCTCGCTCTTAAATACCACATAAGGGAAACCTGGGAAAGAGATACCCTGACTCATTCTGCAAGATATTATCAAGGGTAATGATTTTTTTTTTTTCTTCAGATTGAGAGAAGAGAGAATTCTCACAGATCACCACACTATAAAATGTTGTTCGCACTGCCGGTAATGAGTGAATTTAGAATGATCTTATTAAAATTACAAAGCAATTACAGCGTAATGTGCTAATGATAGACTCAGATCAATTCGATTTTTAAATAATGAAATGTTCCACTGCAGGTTAAATGAAAAAAGTGCAGTGTGAAATGAACGACCTATCTGTGTTGATGAACTGAGCGGGAAGAGGAAAGGGAGAGAGAGAGAGAGAGAGAGAGAGAGAGAGAGAGAGAGAGAGAGAGAGAGCGAGAGAGAGGGGGAACAATGTGTTGTCTTCGACTGGATGGACTGCATTTCTGAGAACTCATTTCTCTCTCTCTCAGATACGGTCAATACAGAGTGAGTAGAGGAAAATGAGGCTGTGGAAATGGATATACAGATTTGCTCGAACGCAATGTACATGGAGGGATATACTATAAAGCCAAAAGTATGTGGAAATCTTATTATCACACTGATGAGCCCAAAAAAAGGCTTTCCACTACATTTTAGATAATGTGGTGTAGGGATACGTGCTCATTCGGTCACAAGAGCATTAGTGAGGACATGCACTGCTGTTACATGAGGAGGTCTGACACACAGTATGTGTCATGAACCCAAAGTTGGAAATTGTCATGCTGGAACATGTATGTACCCCTTGGTTCAATGTAAACTGGCACTGTTATGCTACAGCCTGCAAAGACATTGAAGATAATTGTGGCCTTGCAGCTTTGTGGCAACAGATTCTCAGATGATAATCAGGGGTCCACATATATGAAACAATATAGAATATCTACACATACATTAAACATGACTAATTATTTATTGATAGTTTAATTTGAATGTTTGTGTTGGCACCAACAAAATTATAATAAAATATATGATAAATAAATCGATATTGTACAGTTAAAAAATGTTTAAATACCAGTTCATGTTATGCGACAAAGACAACACATTAAGATTCAACATATAAGGCCCTAATTTAAATTAGTTGGGACAATTAGTACAATTTTAATAAAAACAAAATGTAATCATTTGTAATCAAGGCTCATAAACCCATATTTTATTTACAATGGAACATAGAAAACATATAAAATATTTAAACTGTGGAAATGTACCATTTTAAGTAAAAAAAATTATGTAATTTTGAATTTGATGGCTGTGACACATCTCAAAAAAGTTTGGAAAAAGTAAGTGTTATTAAAATGAAACAGTTGAAGAAACATTTTGCACCTAATGAGGTCAACTGACAACCTGTCAGTAAGACGATTTCATAAAATGAAAAACACAACAAAGGACACCCAGAACTGTTGAACTGCAAGCAACTTGTATCAGACATACTGTATATGAGACAGCATTTCTCTCCCAAAACTTCAGCAACTAGTCTCCTAAGTTCACAGATGTATACACACAGACATATATGCTAAACAGTGGTAAACATGGCCCTGTTCTGAATGTTTTAATCTCTGGCAACCAAAAAATTCCAAATGAATTGAAACATTTGCTTTTTGTTTTATTGTGAATAAAATATGAATATTTGAAAATATTCTTATGCATTCTGTTTTTATTTCAAATTTACAGTGTCTCAATTGGAATTGGTGTTGTTGAAATTGTTGAAACTTTAAAAAAACATTTTAAACAATGCCTGCTATGATTTATGCCAAGTATTCATTTAAATCTCTCATTCACTGAAGACCACCTCAGTGCCTATTCTGTGCCAGAAATAATACAGTTCACTCTCTGGCTGGATCACTTAATGGAAATCTATTAGCAGCATAGCCCCGTTAAATGAGAATGGATAAAATAAGCCAACATCTTTTTCTTTCAAACCCACAGCCTGTTTTTTCATCACCCATCATTCCCGGGAACATTTCTGAGCCGAGTGCTTTGGGGGGCTGGGGTTCAGTGAGTCTGTTGACAGCAAGGTCGAGGGCTCTTCTTCCAGCAGCTTGAGCTCAATGCAGTGACAGTAGGGTGCTGTCTAAGCACTTTCAATCACCATTATTATTACTGTCACTTAGTTGGCCACAAGTGACATGAGTGAATTACTTGAAGTCCGCTTGCATGGAACATTTAAAATAATTAAGTAAAACACTTAAATTACATGAGATCAAGTGTGCATTTCATGTTTGAGTGTTTTATAGCAACACCTTTGCAAATGTGTGCAAACTCAAGAGAGTGTTGTGCGTGAAAATCAATAACCGACCAACAGTTTCAGAAACAGACAAACCTGCCCATCTGGCTCCAACAATAATCCCACAGCCATCCTAATCACATTTTTCCCAGTAAGTTAATGCATAATGCAAACATTTAATTACATTTGACCTGCATTTCACATACATTTTGAGCATTGTGCTGATCAAACGATGGAGAACTGCATTAAAGAGAAAGAAGTGGTTCACAGAGGACAATTCCCCTGTGTAAATATCAAGGCAACCTGCCCCCAATACCATTAATGTGAATATAATGCATTGGGTTCTTCCCTAAACTGTTACCACAAAGTTAGAGGCACACAATTGTATAGGATTGTCTTTGGATGTGGTAACATTATATTTTTCCTTCATTTGAAACCAAACCTGTTCCAGAATAACTAAGCACAACGCAACCTATGGTTTACATGGGCCGGAGTGGAAGATCTTGAATGGCCCTGATACAGCGCTCCGATCTCCACCTAATTGAACACCTTTGGAATAAATTGGAATGCTGTCTGAACTCCAGGCCTCCTTAACCTACATCAGTACCTGACTTTACTTACATTCTTACGGTTGAATGAGCACAAATCTACATAAGCACAGTCCATAATGTAGTGGAACACGTTCCTAAAGAGTGGAAGTTATTATAACAGCAAATGGGAATAGAATGTTAAAAAAGCACATACAATCGTTTGGCCAGGTGTCTGCATTTTAAAGTGAAAATTAAATCGGAATTAAACATTTAAGTCACAAACACCAAATGAAACATTTTAGAACAATCATGCAACAGTTATTTCCATTTCATTTAGTCAGATCCTAAAAAGTACATTTATTTGCGCTAGATAAATAAATTGGCACTTTGCCAGCACTGCTAATGAAATTCCCAGGATCCCCTGCATGCTGGGATGTGGTTTAGCATCCTGAGCTGTTCTTGCCCTTATAAAGCCAATAGTGCCCTAGTTTTTTATTCACATCTCTAAGCCCATACATATAGGCCATGAAAAGCAAAGACCACAGGAGTGACTCATCCAGGACACTTTGAAAACTGAAAAACATCAACTTTAAAAAAAAAAAAAACTGTCTAATATAAAGCCTATTCAAACATCATATAAAGCAAAAGGTGGTTGAATGGAACCATTACTTTAACCAGGCATTAAGAGAGACTACAGTATTTACGTTTCCAGGCAATAAGATAAATACAATACAATCTTTTCACTTCTTGTTGATGCTTTGGATACACACAGCCAGGAACATATTAACATGAATCCTACACTGATATTTGATAATATTGCCACACTGCTCAGCAGGGTTCATGAGACACGGCATGATGTATGAGCCTTGGAGTGGATCAAACACAACATGTGAACGTTACGGGGAAACACGCTTGCTCTCGTTGCCTGTTTTTTGCACTTTGCATGTCAACTTCCTTTCATATTGCTGTCCCTGACAAAGTTTCCTGACTGTTACAGAGTCACAGTGTTTCAGTGCATGCATTTTTCCCCAACGGCTGAATAAAAATAAAAAAACATGCATCAAAGTAAGGACTTGCCTGCTCCAAGGCAATGTGGTAAACGGTGTGTTCTGAAAATTATACCTACTTACAGTTTTGAGTGGAAAGCAAACAATGTCCCTCAAAGGACAAAATATTTTTTTATTGCAACATATTTCAGTCATCTAAATGTGAAAAACATTCAATATAATATAATATAATATAATATAATATAATATAATATAATATAATATAATATAATATAATATAATATAATATAATAACTATTATGGTTATTAATGTGACTTATGCATGTATTCATTCATCTGCTGCAAACATTCTGGTCAGGATCTGAAGCCTATCCTGGGTTTTAGGTGCCATTAGAACACCTTCAGGATGGGATGCTGTTCCAAAAACACCATGCAAAATTTTATAATCACACGGCTCATTCATATATAACTGATCCATAAACCGGCATTTGTTTGAGAACCTGAAGGGACCCCTTTTGACACTGGGATAGTGAAAAGAAAGTTTAGACAGTAATTGGAGGATTCTTACCAAAACCCATCTCCAACTGCTAGTAAAACTTCAATAATCTCCTTAAACACCAACCCAGATGCACACTCCTCTATAAATGAAGCAGAAATCCTAAATATTGTATAAATGTCAAGGCTACTGCACAGCTGAATTACCACAGGACCTTGTGGCAGAGTTGTAATTTATCTAAAAGAAGCTATGCTTTACATTTTGATGAATACACTGCCGTGCGACACTAGATACATTTTAAGGGCAGCGAAGCCTAGTTCTGTGCACTGAATGCACGATGTGGAAATCAGTCGAATGCAAATATTATTTATAGACAAATAACACTGTTTATCAGCGCAGAGACAGACAGCAGATATGAGACGTTAAGTTGAAAGATGAAAAGGACAGAACAATAAAGTCACAGGTTAAAGAAAGAGCTGAATAGCAGCTCCATGAGTATTAATGAAACCCTTTAGAGAGTAAAGGAAACTTGTTTTACTTAAGAGCAATAAAAAAGTAGACAAATCAGAGTAAAATTCCAAGGATTGGCTTTAGACACCAAATGAATTCATGTGATTTCAGGTCATGCTGGTAAAATGCGATTATTAAATGATTTTTTTTGCATCATGATGCATTTAGATTCTGTGTTTGAGGAAGTTATTTTATCAAAGCATTATTAGAGATGCCAGAATTACACTATATAGAAACTTTGCTACTGAGTCAATGTATCTCTGTTTAGAAAATAGAGAATGCCTTATTTCCCTCCAGGTTGCGGTCATTTTTATTCATAACATCCACAATGTGTTTAGAGTCAGTGCTAGAAACCTCAGGCATTACATCAGCTACTATGTCAACTTATATCAGTGTTATGTAAATGCCTATGTACACCGTATGTCAGCTGAAATAAACACATGTGCAGGAACATTTATCAGATTCATGTTCAGAATTTAGCAACATTATTCTGCCAGACATGATTGCTAAATAAAAATATGTCTGGAGAACTGGTAAATCTAATGCTCCCATTAACTTTTAAATTTCAATCCAATTTCCTGTCAATTATGTGCTTAAAATCCAGACACTTGATATTATATTGAGGGAGGGTGAAATATACACGCCAAATTCTGCATGCATGGACTCAAGGAAGCCCATGATTGGCTCATGCCGCCACTTCCTCCCTGAGAGCAGAGCTTATTATGCTGTCTTGGAATCTTGTACAAACAATGCTGACCTCGTTCCAATCGCTTTCTCTTATTAATCTCTGCTTCCATGAAGCAGTGGCCTGGTTAAGATATTGCCAAAAAAAGAAAAAAAAGCAATAGCTGCCTAAATTGTTTTTTTCAGTAAAAATGCATTTGCATTCAGAGACTCAAGATCATCCGAAGCAGAAAAGAAATTCGAGAATCCTATCAATATTGTATCTAAATAAAATATAAGAAACTAACCCTAGAACAGAATCAGATTTACTGAATGATGAAACAAACCATCCATCACTTTAGGCACAGAATCCTAATCTCTCAAGTAAAAAGCTAGGTAGTAATGTTGCATATGAGTGTAATGTCTTAACACAGTTAATCCTGTTTAGTTCTCAGATCAGAAAAAATCTCAGGCTAGAGTGGCTCACATCCACAACTTCTTTTAAATTCTCCAAACTTTGAAATTCCAAAGTTTTTTTGTCAGCACTTTTTTCTTTCTAATTAATTGCTCTTCCTTTTTCCTTACTTTTACAAGACCCACCATAGCCTATAATCCCCCACGCTGTTGTAATCTTTATGTTAAAACCATAAAGCCTGACAAACTGTAGTACATTCTGGCTTACACCATTGCCCAGACCAGCTGCTTGCGCTCTACGGATCTGATCTCAGCTATTAGGTCATTTTTGAATATGAACCCAGCCTTGACACCTCCTCAGCCTCATTAAAATGTTATCAAGCCAACAGATGTACTGTAAATACACACCGATAAGCAGAAATCCACACAAAATATTAAAAGCTATAACTGTGCAATAATGAGAACACAATGCATCACAAAGTCTCTTGTATGGAATTTTTACTCAGTCAGGATTCATCGCTGAGTGTGTTAAAGGAAAGTGAAGCCAAAGTATCCAAACTGTTTCTGAAATTAATCGCTCATTGTTTTTGCCTAGAGTGTTCAAAAAAGCAAAAAAAAAAGAATAAATTCGTCAAATGTCTCAAACTATAACCTGCCTACTTTGCATTGCTACCTCTTTGTGTCATCCTGCCTAATACAGTAATCTCTTCTGAAGGGAAACAGTGCACCCCCAAACACACACACACACACACACACACACACACACACACACACACACACACACACACACACACCCTCTCTATTCTATGTGACATGAGAGTAAAAAACGTGCTGTGCAAGGCTACAGAATGCACAGTGTGGAGTATAAACAGCAAGACACATAAAGCCAAACACCTCATTGCAGCTCAATATCATCTCAAAACCTCCCTGGTGGTCTAGTGGTTAGGATGTGGCGCTCTCACCACTACGGCCTGGGTTCAATCCCCGGTCAGGGAACCAACCCCAGCCACTCTTAGTGCCGGTCCCAAGCCCGGATAAATGGAGAGGGTTGCGTTAGGAAGGGCATCCAGCGTAAAAACATGTGCCAAATCAAACATGCGGATGATCCGCTGTGGCGACCCCTGATGGGAGAAGCTGAAAGAAAGTTTTTTATCATCTCAAAACCTCAGATTTTAAAGTTGAAAGAGGCGAGTCATAACTCTGTAACCCTGTAATGAAGTAATGAAGTAAGAGCCAGATAGAAAAAACCCTACAATCCCACCCACATGCTGTCTTTAATTTAATCTCACTAAATTAACAATGATATAAAAATTATTTAAAACTAGTATTTATTAAATTGAACACATATAATAAATGTTTTTTTTTTAATAAAATAATAATATCACTGCCTGATAATGAGGGTGAAGCCATCATGACACAACAAACTGCATTGATTAATTTTCATATATATACAGTATATATATATATATATATATATATATATATATATATATATATATATATATATATATATATATATATATATATATATATTACACACTACTCTGGGTTTATATTTTCCCTATTTCTGCTATAGAATGATGTGATTATGCTGTGGTCCAGATGCTGTTAATAAATATCTACATGTGAAAAACATCATCCGCATAATTGGGAACTTTGTGCAGGTTATTTTAATCACATGAATGGGCCGTCTTGAAAAATCAGTGTAAGCACCTTTGTAATCCGAAACTGAGTACATAGAACTTTCCCTGAGTAAATATTAACATATCTTATGAAATCTAAAGTGAACTCCGAATACAGCCCACTGTGTCATTACTCACACAAACATGTGTGGATTGTTTTTATGAACTCTGTGTGGGAAATTAGAATTAATCAGCAGCAATGCGATGACTAGTGCAAATGTAAACTTCATTATCCATTTGAAGAGTTTCCTTCCTTCCTCCCCCAGAGCCGATGCAGTCACCAAAGCAGAGTGGATCACACTGAGAAATTTTCAATGTTTTGTACTGTGGTGAAATCTGCAGGCAGCAATTCCTTATAAAATAATAAGTGAAGTGAAGATTCAGCTCTTAATTAAGTCATTTTTAATACTCAATTTGCTGAGTTTGCTTCTTATAATCTCTAATGACAAACACTACATGAAAAAAAGTTTGTGGACACCTGACCATAAGATTAGCATGTGTTCTTTTGAACATCCTATTGCACATTAAGTTTCCAATTGCTGTTATAATAACCTCCACTCTTATGGGAAGATGATCCACTAGATTTTGGAGAAAGGTTTCGGAGATTTTACTCATTTAGCCACAAGAGTGTTAGTATAATCAGCAAGTGGGCTTGGGTACAGCCAATGTTCCATACTTTTGTTAAAAAATATTAGTTTTTCTGAATCAGCCTTGCTGTTCTGTGCACTTGCCAAACCTAATCAATAGAACTCCACACTAACAACACCAATTGGAGCAGTTAGGACACTATTTGAGGCAGAAAACCTATGAAACTTAAAGCTTTGACAGCACCAGAGCTGTTATTTAGAGTTTTCCTGAATGGCGTTAATATACTTACTGCTTTAATGAAGTCTGCCTAACAATATTAGTACTTCTCTGACTCTCTAAAGGCCTTAATGTGTTCAGCTCAGTGTTCACGTTTCACTAATTACCGATGTGCATGAAGGGCTGCCCTCTTCATCCAACTAATCACCTTAATTGCATTCATCGTATTAATTTTAATTAAGCAGCTTTTTGCATGCTAGGGTAAACACTTTAAATGTTGAATCAAATACTTCTGCTCTTGCCATCAGTTACATCAGAGCTTCATCCATCACACGCTAGATGCTTGGATCGATTGTCGGCAGATCAAAATTGGCCAGCGTTCATTCGAAATGACTCTGCTGATCGTGTCAATGGATTTTTTTTTTCCCCTGTGTTTTTTTTTTCCATTCTAAATCAAGATACAATGGTCAGGACCAGAAACGTGTAGAGGTGCTCAAAAGAAATTGGTCCGTCACCAAAAAATACTTTGACAGGATCATCATAGGTAATGCGTAAGAGAATTCTGAGGGAGGTAAAAGCTGAGATTTATGACAAGAACAATCCTAAAGCAGCTCATTAGTAGAATTTGCTGAAAGACTGACACAAGTAGCTAAAAATTTCCCTTTCATTTTACAACATGTCTTCTGTCTGGCAATGATTAATATAGTTAGTACTAATACTTTATACACTAAATGGACTTTACACTCTTAAATCTTGGCTAGTGCTTATTAACTAATTAGATATGAGTGTGCAAATAGCCAAAGTAGAACCGAAATACCACATTTGCCACACTGCGTAATGTTACACTGTGCACCTGTGCTAGAAATGATTACCGTGTACATCTGGTGGATGGCGTCTAAAACCTCTGCAATTTGGGTTTAATCCACCCTTATTCCCAGGCTGGTTTCTCATTAGCATCTACTTGGAATTAACCATTTTTCATGCAGGGTCCCTTGCCAAGTGCTTAATTTATGCCAAAGAATGAGCTTTAATTTCAGCAACAAGGAATAGAAAAAAGACAAATGCACTCTAGTACAAATGCTTTGTCGTTAAAGGTTCAGGCGTTACTAAATCGCATTAAATGTACAACATACTGTAATTGGTGTAAGATCTGTCTGAAGACACAGGGAGAGAAGTATGTACTATGAATGTACAGTAATAACTACACAGTCCTGCAGTCCCCCCCGGAAACTTCAACAGGGATGTCCGTTCTCCAAACATTTCCCTGGTGCATAAATGCAAAATTCCTTAACGCCTCAGCTCCCGGCATCTGTTCGCATGTGCACTCGTGACCGTCTGACTAAGCAACTCGAAATGGCATTCAGCCTAAAATTAGCTGCGTACTCTAAAAGACTACATGGGTGTAGTGGTGGCAGATAGCAAAGCTCATGGAAAAATCTAGCAAATGCTGTACTTTTGTGACATAAAAAAAAAAAAAGGCACGGCCCTAAACGTGTCGGCTGGTGTCACATTTCAATTAAGCGTATTACAGCTCATTACAAATTCTGACCTTTTACAAGATTTACAAGTCGACAAGGATGCAGTAAATACAACAATCTTCAGTAAACCACAGCTTTAAAAAAGTGCCTGATGATTTTTTATTGCCTCTTTGACAAAAGTTTGGAAATACCAATTATTGTTTTTGAGACACAGTTCTTTTTGTTGCCAGTAAAAACTCATAAAAAATACAACTTACAGAACTGGACAGTAAATTAGTTAAAGAAAATTTAGTTGACAGATTATTCTAAATTTGACATTTGACAACCATTTTACACTTCAACACCATGCAATTCTATCTGGATTATCTTATTTAGAGAACATACCATCCACTGAAGTGCTTTTTATCATGGAATGGCCTGCCCAGTCACCACACCAAAATCCTATTGAACTGCTCTGGGATGTACAGAATCACCTTTGGCAAATTGTACAAGAGGCATGGCAAAGTATTTCAGCTGAATGTTTGGAAAAACAAACTGTCTGGATGCTAAACGTGTGTTAAGCTGTTAAACATGCTGAGGGAGGATATTTTTCAATGGAAATATTCTAATGGAAATAAATATCTGTATATTTATATACCGTAATTTCCGGACTATAAAGCGCACCCATATATAAGCCCACTGAATTTTACAAAGATTTTTATTTTAAACATAAATAAGCCTCACCTGTCTATAAGCCGCAGGTCTACACTGAAACTAATGAACTTTACACAGGCTTTAACAAAAGACAGTGTCTGTTACACGGTGTAAGGGGTGAAATATGTTGCGCTTCCTTTAGGAGCATTGCGGTATTTTGGGAATAGCCTGGCACTGCATTTTGCGGTATTACTGCATGTGTGCAAGACGAGGATCATGTCCTTATTATTTTCTGATGCTGATTTCTAAGTTTCTTTAAATAAACTGTAACTCTGTTGCCAAGAAAAATAAAAGAGCATGAGTTTTGGAAACCTGTCTGTGCTTATATGATTTCTGTTACAACTGGAGTTAGCGAGCTCTCCCTTCACCCAGACTCAACGCGTTACAACGGCTTGTATCTAAACAGTAGCCCACCAAGTAAGTCATTGTTCACTGTTTTCCTCCTTCCTTTTACAAGTATTTCTCTTGAGAGTTTATCTTTTGGCATCGTCGTGCGTTAAAAAAAAAACTTTTTTCTCCCGATGCCGTGCAGCTCAGAACACAGGTGAGGTGTGTTTTTTCGTTTCCGTTCGGAAATTTCATTGGTCTAATGTTATGGGGTTCAGTTTTTTGGCTTGAAGTTTGTGAAACCGGGAAAAACCCAGGAAAAATTCATAAATAAGCTGCTTCATTGTTTAAGCCGCGGGGTTCAAAACGTGGGAAAAAAGTAGCGGCTTATGGTCCAAAAAATACAGTATTTGTTTGGTCAAAATAAATCTTCAGAGCGTTAAATTACCTATTATCTTGCTCATAAGCAAAAGGACCATGCATGTGCTTCTCAGAAAAACAATATAAGATCCAAGTGTTTCCAAACTTGTTACATGTTCTATACGCTTGTATTTTGAATGTTTTATTTATAATTCCCAGACGAACATTTGACAGCCCTGCGTTCTTTTGTTTCACTGTACCCTTCACAATAAATAAAAAAAATAAAAAAAAGATTTATTGACTGCTTCAACATTAATGCTGCTTATAAACCTTTTTGCTCATTATCCTTTAAGGATTTTTTTTGTGGCTTAACAGTAGTAAGGACAGCTTATTACCTCAGTGGGATATATATAAATCTGTAGGAAAGGAGTAGGAAGTGCTCACAGTTTGTGGGGTCATTAGGGTCACCAGCAGGGTGGTCCAAGTAAGATGTTATCTTCGGATATCTAGTTTGACTCGGGCTAAGTTTTTTTAATTTAACTTTACTTAATACATGACCTTCTGCTAAAAGTTTAGAAGATATAAGCTGAACAGTCACTGATCATCCAAACTCTGCTGACCCTGTGAATAAAATAATGCAGGCCGCAAGCTTATATCTTCGTCTCGCAGCTAGAAAGTGCTGTGCTCTGCAGCTACATGTGAAACTGTGTAATATGGCTGCTATCCTGTAATCCAGACAGCCATTGTAATCCAGGCTGGCCCATAAAGCAGAACTATAAATTTGTAGCAAATCAGTATGAAGTGCTTACACACACATTCACATGCCTTGGAGGGAGCAGCTCAAATCAAAGCCAAGATGCTCATGCAGGGTGGTGAAGGAAGCCTGTGAGGAAAGAAGCACTGACAAAGACACACACTGACATGTTCATTTGGAGCAAACAATCCTCTGAAACGAAGCTGTGGAATTTCCATCAGCTAGTCGGTGACCCTATCGGCAGTGTGAGGGACTAGAATAGAGAAACAGGCTGAGAACAGATTGCAGATTGCTACTA
This sequence comes from Silurus meridionalis, assembly GCF_014805685.1. NCBI lineage: Eukaryota > Metazoa > Chordata > Actinopteri > Siluriformes > Siluridae > Silurus > Silurus meridionalis. The sequence goes on along the minus strand of NC_060896.1, from coordinate 9,517,878 downwards.
ATTGGCAGTGACAAGCTGTAGGTTGTGACATTTAACCCTGATGACACAAAAGATATCACATGTATGTAATGCATAATGGTTTACTTCCACAAATGATAAACATTAGCAGTAAGGACCAAACAAAATGTTTTGTCACTTAAAAAGAGATAAAACCACATATTATAAATTGTATTGCTTTTTTTTTTTTTTTTTTTTTTTACACACTTGCCCAAAGTAAAGTCTTCTTGTTGCTGATTTTTTTGTCCAGAATTACATCAGATTTATTTATTTATTTATAAATATTATGTTGTGTGTTTTAGCTCTATGTTATTTAATGTAGCACCAGGGTTCTGGAGGAACTTTCTCTCATGTTCACTGTGTACTGCGTCAGCTATATATGGTAGAAATGACAATAAAAGCTTCTTGACTTGACTTGAAATAAGCTTTTCCCACTGCAACTTTTTTTAATACTAAAATATGGGAATGGTTCCCTTAACTGAAATGATTAAACACATTAATTAACATAAACAGACTGTCTACTTTAGCAATAATACACCATTATTAGCATCAACAAATTCTTTCGAAAATTAACTCAAATAATGCAGCACCCAGAGGAAAAGTTTACAGTCATAACCTGGTCAAATAAAATTCACAAGAGTTTTAGAAAATGATCAGTTCTTATCAATATGTTGTGGATATTTTTTGTTCACTTTTGTAGATTAGTATATTTTATTAATTAAGACTTTATTAACTGACTACTGTTTCTATAGTAACAGCTCATACACACAGACTTTTACAGCAAATGGTCAACATAACACATTTACAAAAAAATTGTTTAACTGAGAAAAACATTGAATTGTGTTTTTTATTGGGTAGAAGCCATTTTGTAACCTTTTATGGAAGGAGTCCAGAATGTCAGCGATTTGCAGCGTTTGTGGGGCTTGTGCAGGACAGAGTTTACACTTAAAATTGAAAAGCTGTGTTAAATGAGAGAGACAAAGAAAAAGAGACAGAGAGATAGAGAAAGAGAGAGAGAGAGAGAGAGAGAGAGAGAGAGAGAGAGAGAGAGAGAGAGAGAGAGAATCACAAAACACGAGAGACAACAGACGCAAATGCAGGTAAACTTTACAAATCTTTATTAAATCCCACAGCAGACAGATCCAAAACAGGTCATGAAACTCTGGGTCGGGGGACAGAAACAGGTCAAGTGATCAGGTCAAGTGAAAACCTGAATGATCATCCAAAACAGGTCTAATATCCAAAGGTAGTCAGACCAACAAGGCTTGGATATGTCTGTAAGGTTCTGAGGGTCTGAGGGTCTTGGTTTAATCAAGGGAGTGTGAACATGTGCGAGTAACTGAGCATCCCTGTGTTTAATCATGAGCAATGTGAATGCTAGTGCTGGAGAATGTGGGAAATGTGGTCTATGGTTCCCCTTATTAGTGCCTATTGTTCGCAATGTTTGATGGGAAATGGAGTACGTTTGCAGTGACTTGACAGATCGAGAGAGAGGAAAAGACAGAGAGCGAGATGTTCATTGTTGCTATAACATAAGAAATTGGAGAAGCTAACACTAACATCAGAGCATTAGCAAGCCACTCAAAATCTTCCACTCCAAGCCATGTAAACCAAATCTTCATGGAGCATGGCTTTGTGATTTGTCATGCTGGAACAGGTTCGGGTCTCCAAGTGCAAAGGGAAATATTTAATGCTACCACATTCAAAGACATCCTATACAACTGTGTGCCTCTAATTCTGTGGTAACAGTCTGATGAAGAACCACATACGGCTGGAAAAGTCAGGTGTCCCAATATATTTCCTACTGTATTTAGTGTACACTAGAACCTTATAATCCCAAAGTCTTTCATATTCAAGCGCATACATCTCAAGCACATGGAAGTATATTATATTAAAAGCCTGCATACATTGTCACAAGCTTTTTTCATAGGTTTAAGAATCTAAACATTTCATCAGACTAAATCAAACCTATAATCTCAAACACTGAAATATACACGTATTATACAAATTCAAATAGTATACAAATAAGGACATTTGTTTTTGAGTGCCCGGGAACGGAATGTTGGTGGTTGCTGGTCTATTTCTAAACACAGGTGCATCAGTACTGTGTCATAAAACCCAGAGGCATAAATAAGCCAAGCCCTTCAGCACCATTTGTTTTAATTTTTCACGTGTGGCAGATAAAGGTAAATACATTGGGTCGTTTAGGAAAAAAATATATAAATAAATAACTTAAAATAAAAAAGCACAATAGAAGGTCCCGTGCTCCATCTCAAATTATATGGCTATAATTTTGAAAAATGAGGCTGGGATGACATTGAAGAATGGCAGAGTGTTCTGCGTGTGTAGCCGAGTCTCTTAAGTGCTTTCTAGCAGAGCTTGTAAGAGAGCGTGGCTTCTTTTTTCCCTGTAGTCTTTCCACAAGCACTGCTCCAGCCATACACAGCAAACGAGCCTCTCTGCGGTTCATAGGTCTGAGTCACTAAGCCTGATATCAGTTCTATTTCCTTAAATGCATGCTAATTTAATCGAGGAGAAATAAGATTAAATTGGACGTTAGTTTCGGCCGCAGTTTCACTAAAACTCTTTCTGCTGCAATTTTCCCAGCAATGCTATTTCTATCTACAGGTATTAGGCTGCTTATGTGGGTTCTTATTTTGTAGGAAAAAGTGCACCATGATGAATATGCAACAAAACGGCACATTCCCTGGACAATGTGAGCTAACATAGAGGAATAATTGATTTTCTCCGAGCAGTACGTCGCACTGTGGTGTGTAAAGATCCTTTTCAACGCTCTATAGTCTTCCTCCCTCTTCCCTCTCAACTCCTTAACACACACACAAACACACACATACAAAACATCCACACTCTCATTAGCAGTTCTTAGCCTAACCTCTCAAGAATCACACATGTCCCTGTATGATGACTTGGGCAAATAAACATCATCTGAGGGATTTTCAGTCTAATCAAGCATCGTGTGTTGCATCATTTATTACACTATGGTAATAAATGCAGAGTGAATCATTACCCCTCCCCATCCCCCCTCTCTCTCTCTCACTCAGAAACGCGCAGCCTTCTGCCGTTTAGCCAGGCGATAATTCGTTGTCTCCCTCGTTCCCAAGTGATAGTCAATCAATACCCAATTAAGAAGACCCCAGTGCTCTGGTGTTCTCCCGAAACGTTAAGACGGTGCGCTAAAGAGAAATTTAAATGCAAATGGTGCATAAGGGCTGTTTCCCTCATGATTATCAGGCCTTGTTTGGTGATCTCTCTCTCTCACACACTCTCTGGGCATTTCTATGGGCTTGAGTTACGCTTGACCTCTCTGCACTGCGGCCGCTGATGGGCTTCATGCCTGTGGTCAGTGCGAGCAGGCAGCATTGCAATGCGTCATTGATATTTAAGTGACCTCCTCTGTCAATACGCTTGAATGATCCACCAGCTGAACGCTCATGCCCTTACACACGCGCTCGCACATACTCAGATCACATGGACGCTATTACGGAAACGCTGTATATGGACACTCGCGCTATTCACTAGGTCACCTCTTGGAGTTTGCAAAAGCCCAGGACTTAAGGAACAGAAAATTGGCACACACACACATACACACACAAATAAACACTCAGATAAAAATGAAATCGCAAGTCCTCGCCACTCCGACGCCTGTCGCTCCAGCTCCCTTTTGATCTGCTTATCGGGCCTCTCACTAAGTTTAGCCGTCCGTTTTAGGCACGCTCGGCTTTGAAGTGGCAGCCATGCGGGAGGAAAGGCCACGACGCCTATCCGAGGCGCAGGAGAACTTTCATATACACACTTAGACAGAGATAGTTTCAACACCGTGCACTATTTTTACTGCACATCCTGCTGGAAACTGCGCTGTGAAAGAGGCAGATATGTCGTCAGATATCAGAGATGGCTGAAGAGTGCTATCTTAATAGGAGGGCTGACTGAGAGATGAACAACTATCAAGAAAGTGGATTTGACTATTAATAGTATAAGGGAGCAACAGGGGAGAAAATGGACCTGCGCTGGAGGAGAACCGTAAATCATCACGGCATTAAGTGGTAACGTGAACATACGAGTTTGGAGGCCTTTTAGATGACAGTATGCCAGTTATGACGTGTGTAGTATACGGTGTACACAGCAGCAGCAGCTCAGTGCAGAAAATTGCATGCAGATACGATTCAATCGCTGAACGTTTACACCGTTTAAGCATCAAAATTATGGGCAAAAAATGCAATTGCAAAATCTTTTATCACGGTATGGTGGTTAGTGCAACTATAGATAGGTCAGTTTGATTAAGTCTTTCAGAAACTGCTGATCCTCTGGGGATTTCATACACAACGGTCTCTAGAGTTTAAACAAAATGTCGAGGAAAACACAAAATATTTAATAAGCAGCAGTTCTGTGAAGGGACTGGACTTGTTAATGAAAGAGGTCAGAGGTGAGTCTGGTTCAAGTTGACAGGAAGTCTATATAAGCTTAAATAAGCACTCTTTACAATCATGGTGAGCAGAAATGCACAGCATGCCAAACCTTAATATAGATGGGCCGCAAGCCAAACTGAGCAAAGAACCAAGATTTGGTACCTGTCCAAAAAATGTTTTGCCAAAAAAAGAAATCTGACCACAGAGTGGGCAAAACTACACAGAAAAAAAACAGGTCCCTTTGTACAATCTTCTCTAAATTAACATCATTATCATTATCATTATTGCACATACTTTTATTGTACCCTTCAAAGTGAGTAATACACAATAAGCATCTAAAAGCAAAAAAGAGACATAATTTGCAAGCTTTATTTTTATTTTGCTGCTTATGTGAGTAATGTAAAATTATTGGACGCTCCAATCTCATACAGAGTTTAGATATTAAGACTAATAGCCTGCTAGCCTAAAATGCCAGACTGCTAATGATTCAGATTTGACTAGTAAATGCAGGATGTCACTGTTACTTTTATTTTCAAACTGATACTGACATTGAAACCAAACAATACTTATATTGTCATGGTTTATATCTTAAAAAAAAAAAAAAAAAAATTGTTTTGTTTTTTACATGAAATCCAATCACCTTAACATACTTTCTCAGTGGTTTGAAAAATGTCTGTTGCAGTAATATTTATTAAAAAAAAAATTACACAGACCCTCTCTGAACATAAGTCAACTTTTAAAGTTCAATCTTTTAAAATCATACAATAATAGTTTAATTTTTTTTCCCCCTAAACGCTTCATTTATAAAACACATTCTTATTTATAGGCTGAATTGTTTGAGTTTTTGTTTGAAGTATGAATTAAACAATCCCAATTCCTTATGCCATATTAAACAAGCTACAATAACAAATGATAAATCACAGCTTTAATAATGCTGCATGGTCTACTCTTATTATCACATTATCACTTTTAGTCTGTTGTTCAAGCTAGATTCATGAATCTACTGGCTTTGCTTTTTTTTCCCCTCTCTGAAATTCTACCAAGGATTTTATCATACTAGTGCCAGATATCACCATATTTCTGGAGTGTGCTCCATACTTGTGGTGATTTGTGCTCATTCAACCACAAGGAAGTTAGTAAAGCCATGTACTGATGTAGGCTGAGTGCAGTCAGTGTTCCAATTTATCTCAGAAGTGTTCAGTAGGGTTGAGGTTAGAGCTGTATTGCAGGCCACTCAAGATCTACCACTCCAACCCATGTTACTAATATATTCATGCAGCTGGAGCATTCCATGCTGGAACAGGTTTGGGTCTCCTAGTTCAAGTGAAGGAAATATGTTATGCTTCTTCTTCTTCTTTCTTTCAGCTTCTCCCATTAGGGGTCGCCACAGCGGATCATCCGCATGTTTGATTTGGCACGTTTTTACGCTGGATGCCCTTCCTAACGCAACCCTTCCCATGTATGTGGGCTTGGGACCGGCACTGAGAGTGCACTGGCTTGTGCAACCCTAATGTTATGCTATTTACAGTTATACATGCTACATGCTATGCAATTGTGTGCCTCCATCTTTGTAAAAAGAGTTTGGGAAAGAATCACATATAGCCAGAAAAGTCCGGTTTCCCAATGATTTTGTCCATACATGTAATGTGCATACAGTTCAAATTAAATGTTAAATTATATACCTGTCTTATATGTATATTTTCTCCAACCTGGTAAAATAAATGGAAATTTTTGTGTGTTAAATGTTTGGAGATATATATGAATATAACGCTGCTCCCATTTCTGTTTTGGACATTATCCCATTACCTGCAAGATGCGCACTTAAAATCACATTCAGTCCTCGAATATGCTTAACAGACTCAAGCATTGATATTAGGTTAAGCAACATATCACAGTATTCACCACATACAACAGTGATATTATGAACAATTTCATGATAATGTCCCATTTCTCTTAAGCAAAAGCTGAAAACTTGCTTTAACTGTCACTGCTACATAAAACAGTGGTCAAGGATAGTTCTTTATTTTGGACAAATATGAAAGCACTACTGCAGGCGTCCATCTTAGCATATGACACCTCATGACCCTGTACATTCAATGAAAATGGGCACAACTGTACCTTTTTCACTTTTATTTCACACATACAGACATACATAAACTGTCATTGCAATAAACTGTCATTGCTGTCTGCATCAGATTTGAAAGAAAAATGGTCCAGTGCCCCTCTAACTCAGTGCTATTATTTCATCTTGCACTCCATCATAATCCCTTCAATCCTTAACCACTGTCTCTAAGGATACATGTAAGACATGCTTCAATACTTCTCTCTGTTGTGAACCTTCCTCAATGGTTTAAAAGCTGAGTCACTAGCAGTCTTTACATGATGTCTAAAGACCTAGCTCTTCCCGCAGTACTTAAATAAGAACTTCCATAAAGAAATTGCTTTTCTAACTATAATTTCTCCCAACAGAGTTTTTAGACTGATGGTGTTCTTAGTCTGTGTCCTAATGAGCCACTCTCAGGATAAATCTATTGATAGAGACGCTTTCCAAGTAACACACTTTGTAAAACAGTGTCCGCCTTAATAGTAAATGTTGTGTAATATAACCTTTGCAAACCCAAAACACATACTTTTTTATTAGAGGATGTAGAATGCTAGCTAGAAAAGCTAGCAAGTAAACATCTTTATGCTTTTCCTTTCAGTATTCACACACATAATCTCAATTAAGATTCGAAGGTCGGGCAAAATGTCATGGCTGAAACTGAAATCTAAATTACATAGCTACTAGGGATTTCTTTCATGGTCTTTTTATAATTTTAATAAAGCTTAACCGAAGAACTACAAAGCAATCATAAATAATTGCACAATTTGCATTGCACAAAACCCTAATACCTGCACATGATTTCCTTATGGGCCACTTCTCAGATTTGTTTATGCATGCATGGTATGGATATAGTAATGTGATCCATGCAGATCAGACTGTGCAGGGGAAAGCATGGTGGGAAATGACTTGCCTACAGTTCAAGGTTGAGCATGTAGGATACTGTGTTTCTAAAAGTTCCACAGTGTATTTTAGTTTAAATCAGATCTAGATCTACACTATGTGGACAAAGTATTGGGACAACAGACTTTTCCAGGTAATTATTTTGACAAAAGGTTTAATATTTTTAGTCAGGGTATAAACCACAGGCTTCTACATGATACAATATAATTTTAATGACAACATATCGTAATATTGTGTAAAGCATATCTACATAGATAGATACAACTTTATTGTCATTGCATAGTACATATACACAGCAAATAAATGCAGTTTAGCATCTAAACTGCATTAAATTAAATCTAAAAGTGCAAATATTAGCAATTGTGCAAATTGACAGATAAATATGTAAGTTCAGGTGCATGTCAATAAATTACATTATCATTAAAAGGTTGATTTATTTTAGTAATTCAATACAAAAAGTGAACCTCGTATATTATATAGACTTAAAAAAAACACCAATCCACTATCTCAAAAAATCTGGATATTTCATAAAACTTTATATGTACTTAATACTTAGTAGGGGCTCCCTTTGCATTAATTACTGCCTCAATTCGGTGTGGCATGGAGGTGATCAGTCTGTGGCACTGCTGAGGTGGTGTGAAAGCCCAGGTTTCTTTGACAGTGGCCTTCAGCTCATTTGCATTTTCTGGTCTCTTGTTTCTCATATTCCTCTTGACAATACAACATAGATTCTCAGGTGGGTTTGCTGGCCAGTCAAGCACACCAACACCATGGTCATTTAACCAACTTTTAGTGCTTTTGCCAGTGTGGGCAGATGCCAAATCCTGCTGGAAAATTAAATCAGCATCTCCATTATGCTGGTCAGCAGAGGGAAGCATGAAGTGCTCTAAAACTTTCTGGTAGATGGCTGTGCTGACCTTGGACTTGATAAAACACAGTGGATCAACACCAGCAGATGACATGACTCCCCAAACCACCACTGACCGTGCAAACTTTACACTGGACCTCAAACAACTTGGATTCTGTGCCTCTTCTCTCTTATTCCAGACTCTGGCACCTTTTGATTCACCTTTTTCTACCACATTTTTTCCTTCCATTCAACTTTCCATTGATGTGCTTGGATACAGCACTCTGTGAACAGCAGTTTCTTTAGAGATGACCTTTTGTGTCTTACCCTCCATGTGCAGGGGGTCAATGATCATCTTTTGGACAACTGTCAAGTCAGAAGTCTTCCCCCATGATTGTGCAACCAGATTGAGACACCATTTAAAGGCTCAGGAAAGCTTTGCAGGTGTTTGGATTTAAATAGCTGATTAGAGTGTGACACCACGAGTCTCCAGTATTGAACTGTTCATTATATTAAAATTTTCTGAGATTCTGAATTTTTGGTTTTCATTAGCTGTAAGCCATAATCACTAAAATTAAAAGAAATCAACAATTAAAATATATCAATCTGTGTGTGATGAATCTATATAATATATACGAGTTTCACTCTTCGTAATAAATTACTAAAATAAATCAACTTTTTAATGATATTCTAATTTATTGAGATGCACCTGTATATGTACAACATATAAATATATATGTAAAGTGTACAGCATGTGTGCCTACAACTTTGTGGTAACAATTTGGGAAAGAATCACATATGACTGGAAAAGTCAGGTGTCCCAATATTTGTTTACCATATAGTGTACAGGTCATGTATAGATTATTATAGTTCTTTGTTTTAAAGCTACTGTAACATTACAGTAAGTATAGTATTTTAGAACAGTAAATCATGTAATAATTGTGTAAAAAATAATGTAGCTTTTATGATTAAAAAACTAGCTGCCAAAAGCAGGAACCTCAAAGGAAACTCTAGAAACTTGAAGGAACCTCATGTAGAGGGTTGTGCCTTTGAGAAAGGCTCCTATTAAACCCTTTCTGCCCAGGGGTGCTGTATTACGGCTGACCCTGTGCTCCAACCCAAGCTTCTTAACAAGTGGAGAAACAATTTCACTGTACTATAGTGTATATGTGTGTAAAAGCCTTTTTCTTTCTTTTTCTTTCTCCTATTTCATTTTATTATTGTGTCTTTTCGACAATCAAGCTTAGTTACAAATAAGGCAAAATAAGGGTCGATGACAAGGACACCAGGTAGTCAACAAATGGATAAGACCATTTTTATTTTCTTTTTAAACAACTTTTTAATAAAGCAACCAGTAATTAAGAAACTAACCTTTTTATCTTATTAAAAGAAAACAATTCCTCATAACATTTTAAACACACGATGTACAAAACATCACTAAAAGATATAGAAGAAAATGTACAAAAAACTATTTGGATCGATAAATCTAAAAAAAATTACAGAAATAACTGCAGAAATGCCACACTGCAAACAGGATTTGCATTTCCACATGTCGGCAAATCAAATCAGCGCATCATCAGTGGAACCAAATAAATAAATAAATAAAATAGAAACATTTTAAATGAAATTAGAACCAAATACATGCTTACTGAATATCTCAGACATTGTTAAATACTTAAATCACTGCCACCAAGATGCTCCCTAATATGTGGCTTACTTTTTTTTTTTTTATATTTAGAAATTTGACTTACTGGTAATCACATTCGTTTGATCAACTGTTCGTATTTAATTATTTCTTATTTAATTATTTTACAATCATTTCTTAAGATTTCACAATATACAGTACAGACCAAAAGTTTGGGCACACCTTGTGTGTCCAAACTTTTGGTCTGTACTGTATATATATTATATATACAGTACAGACCAAAAGTTTATATATATTATATATACAGTACAGACCAAAAGTTTGGACACACCTTCTCATTCAAAGAGTTTTCTTTATTTTTATGACTATGAAAATTGTAGTCACACTGAAGGCATCAAAACTATGAATTAACACATGTGGAATTATATACATAACAAAAAAGTAGGCATCAAGAGAATGCCAAGAGTGTGCAAAGCAGTAATCTAAGCAAAAGGTGGCTACTTTGAAGAACCTAGAATATGACATTTTTCAGTTGTTTCACACTTTTTTGTTATGTATATAATTCCACATGTGTTAATTCATAGTTTTGATGCCTTCAGTGTGAATCTACAATTTTCATAGTCATGAAAATAAAGAAAACTCTTTGAATGAGAAGGTGTGTCCAAACTTTTGGTCTGTACTGTAACATTTTAACAAATTCATTTACATCTGACCGTATTAATATAATGCAAATTATATACTGTTACTAATATACAGAACAATCAAACTACAGTTTTAACTCTATATACAGTGTGAACAGTGTGAGTTGTAATTACATGAACTATCTGGTCACTCTGCTACCAAATCTGTAAAAATAAAGGTCCCGATTCTCAAAAAAGACAAGCAGTCAAACCCAATGCAGGTTTTATTTTGGACATCTGCTGATAAATGTGATGGCTACTGATGATATTATTTATATTTTTTATGCAGGTATGCACTATAATTTAATCATTTATAGATTACAAGATGCCGCTCATCTCTAACTCTGGACCTCCCCCATCCCCTCACACACAGATCAACATGCATGCGACCTCACTTTTACACCAGCCTATGAATAATATTTCCAAATCCTATTTGTAGCAAGAGACAGAGCCGTAAAGTAAAATATAAGAAGGCATTAAAATAGGGGAGATGTGTTCCCCAGGCAGGAGTGGAGCATAAAATTTTAAAGAGCATCAGCACCAAAGCTTAAGCAAATCAAATAGGCATGTGCTTTTCTACTTAAAGCGTGTGCTTCCACCAAACTCCAACATCCACCTGACCTTCAGAGCAACACTGAGAAAACTGTTCTCAGAATATTCGGTGTGAAAGTGAACATGATTTTTCCCCTCCCAGAATTCAGCCAAGGACAAAAAACGTAGTCATTAATATCATGGTACTTGCATTTACACAAACACGCCAAGTCGTACACCAGCGCCCACCCACGCGTACTCGCACACGCCTCCCCTGACAGATTCATGGCAATGCTATGAGATACGATGTGAAGAGGGAGCTGCGATTGCTATGTTCAATGAATGATGTTCGTCTTTCAAAGGCTGAGATGAGGGGTGTTATAGATGCCTACAGGCTGATTTAGAGGCCCAATCACTCTCTCTTGCACGCTCTCTCTCGCACACACACACACACACACACACACACACACACACACACACACACATACACACAAAACCACAATGCTGCCCAGCCTTGAGTTAGGACGTCTTTCATTTAGACTCGGTGATAAGATACAGCACTACTGCTTCTATTATTTAGAGCAGGTCTGTTTGACTGTTAGAACAAAGAAAGTAACACACACGCACACACACACTCGCACACACACACACTGCAAATCTCCCACACAACAACCTGCTCTAACTCCAACCTGATTTACAGTGACCTCTTCTACGCCCTTGTCCAGAGAATGGTGAAGCATGCTGTAAAACAGACCATGCTATAAGGTCATGGAGTCCTTGTTATAGTGCTGTGATCCCACTTCCTCTTATATTTTTTAATCAGGTGACAAAAGTTAAGTGGGATAAAAGAACCCTATGCTTTACACCACATTTAACTTTAAGTAGACTGTACAAAATAGTCTCATTAGAAATAAATCCAAATCTCACTATTGCATGCAAATACATTATATGAAAACACCTGACCTTTCCAGCTATATGTTGTTCTTTCCCAAATTGTTACCACAAAGTTGGAGGCACACAATTGTATAAGATGTCTTTGGATGTGGTACAGTACAATTTAATTTTTCCCTCACCAAAAAGCCAAACCACCCATGACAATGCCCCTGTGCAAAAAACAAACTCTATTAAAATATTCTTTAATGGGGTGGAGTGAAAGATCTTGAGTGGCCTGCTGTAGAGCTCTGACCAACCCTACTGAACACCTTGGAGATGAATTGGAACACTAACCCCGGGCCTCCTCACCTCACTTACATCAGTACCTGAATTTACTAAAAACCTTGTGGCTGAATCTCCACAACCACACTGTAAACGTCTTCCCAGAATAGAATATTTTGTTCCAAATTGTTCATAAACAATGTAAAGTATTTATAAGAAATATCTGTGAAACCAGTGTAAAATATTCTACTTCTTGTATTAAAATAATAAATAAGATTATGATGTTAATTAGTAAATAATACATCATAAATTTGAATGCCTTGTAATAAAGGTTTTATGTTCAGCATCTCTCTCCCTCTCTCTCCCGCTCAAATTAAATAAATAAATAAACAAACCTTGGTCATCATCGGGATACTTTGCAAAGCACCATGGCTATTACAAAGCAATGTCAATCAAGACTTAATTCATAAGCGTTAAAGCTTTTAGCATTTCAAAAATGCTAAATCAACCATTATACACCGATCAGGCGTAACAAAATGACATTATAACATTATGACCGGTGAAGTGAATAACACTGATTATCTTATTAGATAGATTTATTAGACAGCAAGTGAACATTTTGTCCTTAAAGCAGGAAAAATGGTCAAGCGTAAGGATTTAAAAGAATTTGACAAGGACCAAATTGTGATGTCTAGACGACTGGGTCAGAGTATATCTAAAACTGCAGCTCTTGTGAGCTGTTCCCAGTCTGCAGTCAGTATCTATCAAAAGTGGTCCAAGGAAGGAACAGTGGTGAACCGACAACAGGGTCATTGGCGGCCGAGGCTCATTGATGCATGTGAGGAGCGAAGGCTGGTCCGTGTGGTCCGATTAAAAAAAAGAGCTCCTGCAGCTGCAATTGCTGAAGAGGTTAATGATGCTAATGCTTGATAGGTCAGAACTGTTTTTGTGGGAACCAACACGATATTAGGGAGGTGGTCATAATGTTATGCCTGATCACTGGCCATAAAGTCACGTCTGGTCAGTGTATTTATCTTTATTAATCAATAAGACATTTTTCAATGCATTTATTATAATTTTATTGCATGTGCTGTTACTAAGAACATGTTTTTCGAATGAGAACATTAAGAGAGCCATGCTACAGCCAGACAAATCTGTCCGAGCTGTGCTGTTATACAAAAATAATGCCCGTCCTTTTACCAATAAGATTTGAGCATTCAACTCAGTTTATTATATTGGGAAGAAAAGCAGATTATTCATTTTTAGTCAGGAAAAAAAAATCGCACAGCATTTATGAACACAGTGTAATTAAATGAACAGAACTACCCTGGTGTTCCTTCCGAATTGTTTCCGCAGAACTGACGCGTGCACTGAAGAGGCGCTCTTAATCAGTGCGTGATGCAGGCACAATAAATAGTGGCATGGTTCAGGACATGATTACTTCATCTCTGTGTTATTCTAAACGGCTGTAAACCTCCGGAGGCGAACCTGCTCTCTGTAATGACATGATAAGTGGCCATCTTGAGAGATGTACAATACAAGCTCGATTACACTGAAGGTGCATAGGGTAAAAGCAGGGCAGAGACTATTCTCTGGACCACACTCACACTGGCGGCTGTGCAGCGAGATTAAAGCCTCGAGGGCAAATCTAAAAAAAAGAGGCAGAGGAAAGCTTTTCATTAGAAGCATGGCGTGAGCTTTGACTCCACGGAAGCTCAAAATAGCGAGAGAGAAAATGACCTCTTGTCAACAATGAGGCATAATGCTGTAACATTCAAAAGTGTTTTTAGATGTAATCATAGCAGCTCATATAGGCATTCTGAGAAAATGATTCATCTGTAGAGCTTCAAGCTTCTGAAATAAGCTCTGCCTCCAGACCCTCAGCTCGACGCCTTTCCCTCCAGCAGAAATAAAACCTTGTATATAATGAATAAAATGAGCTCAGGCTTGCTTTTTTTAATTGTATTTGCCTTGCAGTTAATATAAGGATTGTAAAAATTACAAACTGCTCCTTTAATGGCTTTGTAGAAACAAGAGTGTGGTCGAGTGCCAGTTTGTGAATAGAGGACATAGCCGAAGGAAGTGAGTGGTTAGGATCACACACCTGTGCATAGTTTTATAGTTTTATGTGCTCTGTTTCAGATAGTAGCACAGAGGTAAACAAGGGGTGAGACGAGATCAGCAAAAAAAAGAAAAGAGCTGGACACAGTAAGGAGTGTGTGTTTGTGTGTATGAAAACATTAAGGGACTGAAAGACAAAGAAAATGTGACTGTAGCAAAAATAAAGCTGATAAAGCTGATTTCCAGTAACCTGCCTGCCATTCTATCTTCCCTGAGCCCAGAGTTTTTTTTACAGGTTTTAGTCAAAAAGTTACTCAGTGTGCAGCAGGATCTTTACAGCATAATGGGACAGACAGGCACCTTCAATGAACCTCAACACATTAAAGTGAGCTTGATGCAGAGCCAGATGTTGTGTTCATGTTTATGGTCCAACTCAGAACAGGGACTCTGATTTATATTGATTTTTTTATCAATTGGCATGTTTTCATTTTGTTCGCAGTATTATGATGGAAAATAAACAGCTAAAAGAAACATGTAAAATATTAGCACTAGTTTTGAGTGAGATAATATTTCTGCCTTTAAATCTGTCTCACCTGGAACCATTTCACAACATTATGATCACAATGTAACATAAGACCTGAAGGAATATTGTAAACTTTTACATTACACTTCTAAACTTGATTTGGTTACGTTGTAGACTGCATAAAAAAAGAATAATAAAAAGATGATTAATAATAACAATAAGGAAAAGACGAATGATAATAATAAAAATAATAAGAATAATTATTATTGTTATTATTGTTGTTGTTAGAGGTGCTTTTGTTATCTTGGGTGCATTATGGGGAAGATGATTTGTGGACTTGACAGCAACAGCAACATTGATGCGGAAAACCAACACAATAACACAGGCATGTTGCATGTGACACAAGGTGGTTGTTGGTTCCTGAGTACTTCAGTGATCACATGTCTATGCTGTGACATACACAAGTGACATGTCAAAACACGCGCCCGACTGAGAAGAATCTCTCTGCGAACGTTGCAGTGAAACCAAAGCATGTCCATCAAGCACCACTTACATTTAGTTTCGGAAATGTAAATACCAGTTTGATTTATCAGAAGTACTTTAATGAAAAAATGGTGAGCGGTTACCAAGTGCAAAAAAAAAAAAAAAAGGAATGCCTTAAACACGGTGGAGAACAGGGCGGAATAAATGAGTAGATAAATTAAGTATGAAAGTACTTTTGTTCTTTGCAAACAACATTTATTTTCTCTTCTTATTCTTTCTTTTCCTTAACATCCTGAACATTTGGGATTTCTACAAAGCTACTTTGAACTACTGCTTTGTAGCTTGGGACTATTGGGTCAGTTTAATGGGTCATGAAGTTTCCATGAAATGCTCTTAGAGTGGTTATATTCTGTCTGTGTTCTACTCTACATAAAAAAATAAATGATAATTGCTCTACCATTAAAGAGTTCATTTTTGGTATTAAGATAGTATGTACACGGTATGTTGTATATATGTGAAATATGATGAGTAACAAAACAATGTTTCTGAGGTGCTTCACATATACAGCAATAATTTGAAGCAATTGATACACACTGCTCACTCACAGTAGAATAACTACACTTCTGAGCAATGTCTGAGGAGAGAGATGACCAAAACAGGGCAATCACCACTTTCCCTCACAAATAAACAGAAATTTATGATGTGACAAATTACAAGTTTGGAAAGTCTGACAGAATTGATCATGGTCCTTAAAGTTGCATCAAACCTTGATCTAACATCACACAAGCTGCCTGGACTGAAGTGAAATTTAACCCTGAATGTAGAATAGAAGCACTTTCTATAAAGCTGTCTTTGCATTTACATGTATTAAAACTTTATGGAAATCCATACTCGAGAGGCTGTGGATTTTTAGAGAACATTTTTAGCTAAAGTGAGATCCAATTATTTCAATGACTCAGCAGCACACTGACCTGTGCGAGACAAAGGGTAATTGCGATGTACATATTTTAATATGTAAAAAAAAAAAAAACAACAACAACTAAATGCTAGCAGCAAATGCTAGGTTAGTAAGACAGACTTTTTTTTTTCTTCGTGAGAGATTTCCCAAGAGTGGAAAAAACTGGGCAGCACAAATTTATTAAACAAGCCCAGAGGTTCTGTACAGCCAATCTACCATTAATCCACTTATTGTTGATGTTATTATTTATTTTTAATATTGAGGTAAAGCCTAGTGTGTCCATGACAAGCTCGACACATTTATTTTATTTGATTAGGGAGAGACAGTCCTTCATCCTCATGGATTGTTTATTAAATATGATTTTTACGATTTTATGCTATTTTAAATGATATTCAACCCTAGTTTTTTATGAAAGTAGACTTCTTCAATTATGCTGACGTTTTAAACAGACTGATTAGAATTGTATTAAACAAGATTACAGTTATATTAAACTAGAAAAATTCATTTTTATTTAGACAATTCATTCCAATCATTCTTCAACAAACAATGTAATTAACTAATGTAATTCTTAAACTCCCTTCAATATTTTTTTTATATTCTTGTATATTAACAAATTATTCAAAATACACTATATGGACAAAAGTATTGGGATACATGATTTTCCAAGCCATATGTTTTTTTTCCACAAACTGTTGCCACACAGTTGGAGGTGCGGAATTTAATCCCTTTGGATGGGGTAGCATGAAGTTCTCCTTTCACTTTAACTACGAAACCCAAACCTGTTCAGCATGGCAGTTCCCATGTACACAAAGCCAGCTTCATGAAGATATGGTTTACTTGGGTTGGAGTGGAAGATCTTGAGTGGCCTGCTATAAAGTTCTGACCTCAACCAATTGAACGCCTTAGTTATGAACTGAAAAGCTGACTGCACCACAGGCCTCCTCACCCTACAGTACGTCAATTTCTGACATGACTAATACCCATGTGGCTGATTAAGCACAAATCTCCACAGCCGCACTCCAAAATCTAGGTGAACATCTTCCCAGAGGACTAAATGTGGAATGGGATATTCGAAAAGCACATACTAACTGTATGTATCTACTGTAGGATATTGCTATATTTGATGGTGCACTTAATCAAATCAAAGTGCTCTAAATTGCTTAAATACAGACAATGCCACCGCCTTTCACAGGCAGAGATCACATATTCTCTCACCCTTTTCAATCACAGCATCACAAACCAGTCATGAGCATTCATAAGCTCACAGATAGCATTTTTCTCCGACTAGGTTATGCAGTTCGAGAATTATTACTGGATTATTCTATAATTATTCGCTTACTTTTTTACCGTCAAGATTTTAAGCCATTTGGTCCTTGGGATTTGTCACTGTTTCATGTGAATCACAGTGGAAAAAATATCTCTAAGAGAGTATTAAAAAACATAGCAGATCGTTCCCTAAAATTGTGTTATTTAATTGCAATACCAGTCTCTCTATGTGTATTCTGTTAAGTTTACAACCCATCGCTTGTCCAAATGACACCTCAGGCAATTTCCCACTCTGCAGATACTGTATGGTCGAGAGTATGAGACAGCAGGAAGAGAGAACCTATGCTCAAACACATCTTTGCAACGGAATCTTACAAAGTTAGTTAATTTTCAGACACGAGCAAAAAATATAGACAAGCAAATATTAGTTGATAATTTCATGCAGAAATGCACACAGCTCAACGGAGAGTTCAAAACTTTTTCCACAACTGTAACTGTATACTCTGCTGTATAATCTTGCTCATTCTTCAGAGAGGAGGGCATGTATGCCACAGTGGTGAAAAAAATAAAATGAGGACATGATCCTCCAAAGGATTCCATGCTCTACAGAGATTTAGATAACATTCAGGGGAAAAAAAAGGTCTGTGTGCTTTAACACAACCGCACAAACAAACACCGCTGACCTAAAATACTCCAGTCTTGCAACCCCGAGTCCAAGCTTGCGCTAAAACGCTCGTACGCCAACGCTCACACACTCATACAGAATTAAGTTCAGGGTCAACAGCTGTCCTGATCAGTCTGACCACTTAGCTCAGCCCATGCAGTGTCTGTCCAGCACACCAACACACACACACTCAAGACCATCTACGGCAGGCCTGATTCGAACTCGACTATCTGGGGTCAGCTCTATAGGGGGTTTGGAGCTGTTTCGCCAGTTTGCTCTGCCTAATCCTGCTCCATAGGATGCACTGCATTGCCCAAAGCTCCAACAGCTGCACTCACTCTCTCTCCATGCATCCCTCCGGCAGGCTAAATCTTTCGATTTACTCAAGCACAGTCAGAACATAAGGCTATTGCGTTGCAGCCTAGGAATGCTGGATTAAAAATGCAGAAGAGGATACTGAATCAGAGGCCTAACAGAGACCAAAGAACAGAGATGCAACTGACAAATTTGTTCCTGTTTAGCAATTAAAATCTGGCAAGTGGCAAATTATTTGTTTTTTTATTCTTGCTAAACCACAAGTGTGCATGAAAAGCTTTGTGAATTAGCAACCTACAATGCAGTGTGGCTCAATCCTCAGTGGCTGGAATAACTGTAGTCGACTCTGCAACACATTTTTATATTGAAATGTGCTTAGAGATTTCGGTACTAATTTGCTGGCTGGTTGTTTTATTCCCGTTATTCCTGTGAGAAATGAAGTGCTTGTATGTGGCTCTGATTTCACAGAGGGATACTGCTAGCACAGTGCCACTTATGAGGAGAAAACATTAAATGATCCTAAACACAGCACACATACATGCCACATAAATGAGAATGCATTGCAGCTATATGGGAGAGGGCTAGCTCATATTAGACAGTAAATGTATGATTTATTTGGTCACTTTCATAGCAAGATGCAGTTAGCATCCTATCAGGAGTGCAAAACAGCAACAAAATGAAATACAGTAATCCCCCTTTATCGCGGTGGTTACGTTCCAAAACTGCACGCAATAAATGAAAAAACGCGATAAACGGACGCCACAAATCATCCTTCCACACACTTTAAACACACACAGAAAACATTTGCAAGAATATAGCGAGATGAACTTTTTAAATACAGTAAACTGTATCATATTTAGAGTGAGTACATGTACTGTACAGCATACAATTGTGTAGTAGCATAGCCTATGCATAGTTTCTCTGCTTGTTTATTGGTTATAAGTGTCATATGACCTCAAAAAGAGGCTGAGTTACAGATACACGTCACCGAATTCTTTACTTCCTGTACCGTACATTTTACTTCATTTTATAATTAATAATTATATTTTTATTAATAAATGTCATTATTTCAACATAAAACTCTATAAAACGATTCCCTATAAATCTTTTGGTCTATCGAGCTATCCACAGAGAGAGGGGGAAAATCAGCAAAACAAATTAGTTATGTGGCAAACGCAATTCCGCGATAAACCGGGGGTACGAGATTCGAACCGCGGTAATGCAGGGGATTACTGTAATAAGGTTTTGGTGTAATAATTTTTAGAACACTGTGTGGTCAAAAGTAAGAAAGTAAAATAATCATATCAGTAGAGCAAACAGGAAGGGAAAATCAGATCAATATAAATTATGCTGTAGTAGTAAAGTATGATGTGCGTTAGTAAAGTCAGGTGCTTTCACTTTTCACTATTCACTTCAACCCATGCAAACCATAATTCATATCTTCATGAAGCTAGTTTTGTGCACAGTGCCATTGTCATGCTGGAATAGGGTTGGGTCTCCTAGTACAAGTAAAGAAAGAATTTTATTCTATCAAGATTTTGTAAATAACAATCACATTTTAAAAAGATGCAGCAATAACTGAAAATTAGCTGTGGTCAGAATTAGCATGGCTGAAGAGCTATCTAATTAACTAATTGAGTATTAGCATTAACAAACTGAACAAGACTAACTTAATTAAATTGCTTTTTTTAGGTAGACATTAAGTCAGGACTAATGTTTCATTCAGCTACAATCCGAATTTCTGATCCGTGCCTAAACCAAAGGAAATAGCAACGCAGAAATCAAGATGGTCTCCTAATACATCGACTGTCATGAAATCAACATGGCTGCTCATAGCATAACCATATACACTATATGGACAAAAGTACTGGGACGCGTATGTGGTCCTTCTCCAAACTGTTACCACATAGTTGGAGTCACACAATTGTATAGGATGTCTTTGGATGCTGTATAATACAATTTTGCGTTCACTTGAACTTGGAAACCCAAAATCTGTTTCAGCATGGCAATGCCCCTGTGCACAAGATGAGCTCCATGAAGATGTGGTTTACATGGTTTGGAGAGAAAAAGCTTGAGAGGCCTGCTACAGAGCTCTGATCTGCCCTACTGAACACCTTTGGGATGAATTGGAACACTGACTGCACACCAGGCCTCCTTACCCTACATCAGTACCTGACTTTACTAACAAATCTAGTGGAACATCTTCCCAGAAGAGTGGAGGGAATTATGAGAGCAAATTGAGACTAAATGTGGAATGCAATGCACAAAAAGCACATACCATAGTAATGCATATATACATATTGTGCTGTAACTGCTGAATATAACCTACTTGCCTTTGATCAATCAACATACAGACATCCAGTTGGTAAGCCATTGGGAGGTAAAAACATTTCACAGTCAGTGTAATGTAGTGTAAATCCCACTGGCACCACTGGCAGTGCATTTTTGAACAGTTAATGTAGAAGCCAAAGTGAAAACACTTACAGGGAAAAGAAAAGCCAAACTGTAATCATAAAATAAATATTTTGCACCACTGAAAGATTACATATTACAAATAGATTAAACATTGACAGTCGAGTCATTCAGGGTGGATTTTTTCTTTAAGAAATATACATGAACCCATAGCACTTTTTTTTTGCAATCTTAAAAGGAATTCCCAACTGCTGCGCTCCCACAGCATGTCGCATTTCATCAGAAGCATTCCACGAGGGTTCAAGGCACATTCCTCACTCTGTGCATAATCTCCAATGTTGAGAAAAAGAGCCTAGTGCGGACTGCTTTGCCTACTGGGGCGCGCTACTGAATGATGCAAGACGTCTTCTGCTACCCGCTGCTTCCAAAAAATAGTATATCAATGACACCTATAGGACGAACTCTCCCCACTGCCTGCTCAGTAATACATTGCAGAAATTTAACATCATGATAGTGATATCAAAAACAGCAGTGAGCACATTTAACAGAAACCCCCCACCGTCTCGAAAAGTAACAGAAATGTAACCGATTTCACCAGATTTATCGTGATATTACACTGCCCTATTTCTTTTCAGTACTTTCTACCTCATTTTATTTTCAGTGAAGCCCTGATTTACTCACATACCACTGTAATTAAGTCCTAATTTGCATATGCACTCGTATCAGTAGGCATGTTTGAGTGATTTGTTCAACAAATTGTGTTAAAAGTGCACCTTGAACACTAAGCAGAAAAAGGAAACAATATGTAAATGAGATGTTTGCCTATTGTTACAGTATATCCTCGATAGTCACAGCAGGTTCAGATTTTAATATACTGTATATAGACTAATACTTGCTGCATATTCAGAAAGTGATTATATTTAAAAATTTGACATTTCTGGGTGTACAATATGATTTGAAGCCAATATAGCCATTGTAATCTTTTCTAAATCATGACTCTTTACTGAGCTGTTCCTCACAATGTGCCAAGCTCTACTGTATATGTCGTTAGTTCATAATACTTTCAACATACTTTGCACGTCAAAAGTTTGGAAACGCCTGGGTCCTTTATCGTTTTTGAGAAGTTCTTTTTGACAAAAAATAGATAACGATATAAAGATTTACTTTGACTAAACAAACATATGAAAGTACAAATGTTGAACTTTGTTTTAATCGAAAAATCCTCCCTTAGCATAAATAACAGCTTTACACATTCTAGTCATCCAGACAGTTCCTTTCTCCAAACATTCAGCTGAAATACTTTGCCATAAATTTTGCAAAAATTTGCCAAAGGTGGATATTTCTTTTTGAAATCCCAGAGCAATTCAACAGGAGTTAGGTGCTGTGACTAGACCATTCCATTCCATGATAGATAACAGTCCAGCTTACACTCTGCTCTCTAAATAATGCTTACAGAGCTAAGAGCTTCAGGCCGTTGTTTTGTTGTATGGTGAAGTTCCAATTAGCCAAAGTCCAGATGGAATTGCATGGTGTTGAAGTATGGAATAATAGCCATGTTGGTTCAGTATTTCTTTTACCATTTAAGCTACATTTAAACTACATGTATATAATTCTGCATCTTCACCAAATATAAACAGAAACGTATGAAGTGGAACATAGCTACATGTATTTCATCCAAAACCTATTGTAATTGCCTAAGGTAACAGTTTGATGAAAACTAAAACCTTTAAATGATCTAGTTAATTGCATATTAACGATATTACTTCCAAACTTTTAACAGACATCCTACGTATATAACATTATACAAAATACAACATGAAAAAAATCATTTTAATCCTATGCATTTTCTGAATGGAAGCAAATAGAAAGAAATCAGAGTTAAATGTGCATCAAATACATTATATAAAACTGACATCAATGTGATAATAATAAATAATGATAATTTTGAGCAACTTTATTTCACCATAGCATATTTTTCAGAAAATTATGATTTTATTATTATTATTATTATTATTATTATTATTATTATTATTATTATGTATGCTCCATTTTTAAACTATAAAGCTTATGGAGGATAAAAAGATTCAGCATATTTAATACCTGCCCTTCGGGCAAATTCATTTACACATTCAGTTACCATTCCTGAGATAACTTTCATGCTTAGTAAACCACATCCGCCATGTATTTTGCTCATTTAAAAGAAGTAAAACTCTTTGGACGTGGCTAATAAATCATTTGTTCATTTATTTTCAGCTGCTGCTTTATTCTTGTCAGGGTTGCAAAGGGTCTGGAACACTGTTCGAGTGATGGAAATACAACTGAGCACACATTCAAACTATTTTTTACAACAAGAGGAAATTTAGAGTGGCCTACCCATGACATTGAAAAAAGACACCCTGTGCAGTAATAGTAGTAAATCAGTGTGAGAAATTATCCTCCTTACAGAGAGCATACAAGTCCACATTTATGACATTAGAATGCTGTGATTCAGTTTAATCTGGAAAATATTTTGTATATGACATATAAGCTGAAAGGCTTTAATTGCATAGCTTTGCATAGCTTGTAAATACCAATCTCAGGAAACGATGGTGGTGCACCTGTGATGTTGTGGAGTCATTCCGCTCTCGACAGAAAGCATCTCTCTATACCCAGAGAATTGAGGGCATCGTATTACTGAATGGAATCACAGTGTGCCAGCTTGCTCCTTATGAAATATTTATCTCAGGAAGAACATTTTTAGTCAGCTATGTGGCCACTTCATGCTGCTCTTTATGGCCTGTGTCACTCTGCGCCTGGTGTTCTTTTATTATTTGCATTATCATTAAACTGATGAGGATAGTCATGTTGCAGGAAAAAGGGGGTGGATGAGTGCCTGCCAGAGAATAATAAGAAATAATGGAGAGAACTGTAGAAGTGCATTGAGATTCCTCTGTGTGTGTGTGTGTGTGTGTGTGTGTGTGTGTGTGTGTGTGTGTGTGTGTGTGTGTGTGTGTGTGTGTGTTTGTGAGAGTGTTTATGCGTCCTTACTTTGAACTGTGTACATGCCTTTGTGCCTGAAGTAGAGCACGATATAAGACAAGACGTACACAAGTACACAAATCATTCAACATTAGACAAAACAAGCTGTATTCAAAAATAACATCCATCTTTATGTGTGAATGGTTTCTTTCCGCATTGTCAGGTTACGTCGTTACTTAGCCTGATGTTCTGCATGGTCTATTCAGAATATAATCAACTGATCAGCATGCATTGACTATTTTAGGACAGGTCAGTTTAAAGGATAAGTTGACCTGGCACTCAAGTGCAATACTTACAGCCTAGTGTAAGTGCACCTCCTAATTGTATCCATATGAAACTCTATCCTTAAGACAAACAAGGTCAATGAATCATGTTGTCTATACAAAAAAAGAACTTGTAGACTTATTAATAATATTAATAATTAAATAATACAGTCCTATTTGGTTATTTAAAATTGACCTTGACTAGTGTTCTATTTGTTTCCTTTTATCTTTTTCACAATTTCGGAATGCCATACTCGGGTTACATCAACCTGTCAGACAACGTGCTGCATGCTGCACTTTATACTGCTCTTCGTTCGCTATTAAGTCTGATATTAAACATTATGATCAAGGTTAGAGCTGGACTGTCTGTTAGCTTGAGCTCTGAAGATGCTTTTTTTGTCTTTCTCTCTAGATGCTAAACGGCCTTTTGCAAAAATTTCTTTTTGAGGTAACAGCATGACTTTTGATACATATCATCAGCATGCCATTTTTTAGAGTCTTTTTTTTTTAGAGTCTTATTTTCAAAATGCATATTCAATACATGTCTACTGTAATAATGTAATTATGCACAATCATGCATTACATGTCCTGCCCGTGACACTAATTCAGAGTAGCACATGAGTCAGAGTGCAGCACTGAAAAGTTGTGTGACTGTTAAAAGCTATCTTCAAAGGTTTAAAGATCAGACTGGAGTGTAATTTATTTTCTGGACATGAATGAATGCAAAACTAGCATATCTCTTTCCAACATAATGTCTGTAATTGTGGTTGACAGATATCACACCAAGATTTGTTATTCTTTAAATGTTGAGATTGCCTGAAGACATCTAAGAATAAATAATAAGTCCTTCACTTGATAGCCCAATGGTCTGATATACGAAGGCGGATTTGGAAAGCAACACAAAACTTAATGCACAAAACACGCTCCCTGTACACCTGAAGAGCAGATGGCAGGCTGATTGGAGAGCACGAGCCATGCACTGGAAACTCAAAAAAAATTGAAAAGAAAGACGGGAATGATATGAGGGGTTGGTGCTGCTGGCAGCATCCAGGTAATTATCTGTCCTTAGCTTTTTCACTGTGGTAGAGGAAACTGTGTCTACAGAGCATATGGAACATCCCGAGGCATAGTAACCAGTAAGTCATTTAAAATCCAACTCAGTCTAGCTAGAGTGCTCCTTGTCCTTAACTTCGGTTTCATTAATAAAACATACAACATCCCTACAGACAAGCTATTCTGAGCAATGCTCTTTCGTTTTATATGACTTTCATCAAATAATGTCCTAGCATGTACAATTGAATGCTTAACCCAAGTAAAGACATTACTTGAATATTTATAGTGTCCATTTCCCTAGCAATTTTAAAATGATCGGATTTTACAGCCTTGACACTCTTCACATTAATGCATGAAATATTTTATAGTTTTCTAAAAATAATATAGCAAAATTAATTGGTGGCATATTCTTCAGAATGCACAAGATTACTTGATTACTTATAAAAACCACTAAATCATTAAGCAAGACACTCTCGATGGTCCACAGTTTATCATCACATCCATCAGTTTCTAGATAATGATCCAGCACCATCCTGTGTGAGTTGGTTCTATCCTGTACCCACTGACCCTGAACACACCTGATAAGAGATTGGGGTTTTTTTTGTTCCCTGGAGGTTTGATGAAGGGATTAGCACCTCCACCAGAAGGATTACAGCCCTTGCCAACCATACCAATCACTCAGAGACTGGGGCTGATTTATTAAAGCTTTGAGTGTGAGGGGAAAAAAAAGAAAAACGTACAAAATTATTAACACATATTCACACCTAGATGATTTACCAACAGGAAGCTATATAGGAGATCATCTTTCATATGAGCAAAATAGCATGTGGTAATATTCTGCATGGTTAATAAATACAAGCTTTTTTATGCATCTCTATTGAAGCCCAGAAAGGAAAGGTATTATTATTATTATTATTATTATTATTATTATTACTATTTTTTTTTTTTCAGCATCCTAAGTTAATAAAAATTTTTTCTTCTTCTGGACATTTCTACCTAAATATGCAAAAGCTGGGTTGGGATTATATAAATTTATATGAGGAAAGTCCACCTTAAACCCACATAAATAAAAGTTCACACTGTCTTGATAATTAGTCTTACAGGGATTTTACAGTAAGATCCCGAATAAATTGTTGCTGAATTCTAGAGCAGATGGCATGTTTATATGCTCTTTATATCATACTCCACAACGATGTGGTAGTGGTTAAAACCTTTTTAGTCTGATCAGAAGGTCATGAGTTCAAATTCCCAGCACTGTCCCTGCTGAGTAAGTCCTTTAGCCCTCAACTGCTCAGTGTGTAAATAAGATAATTATAAGTCACTCTGCATAAGGGCATTTACCCGATGCCATTCAAGTAAATGAAGATCGTCTAATGATTGACCGTGTGCTAAAAAAGGGGGCTTACATACACCCAACAGAGCAACAAAACTATTATCTTTAACACATCATATCTTTCCATGTCTCTGCACATAAGTAAGGAAAAATATTCAAGAGGAACAGACTGATACTACAGCAAAATATTTGCTTTGAATAGACCCTCACCTTGTTTGGGTGTACAATTACATGGACACGTTTGAAAATTTCCTCAATGTAAAAACATGGCAAAAATGTATTTATTTACTTTCTGCTGTATCTATCACTACTGTATCTGTTGCTGCCCTGTGCATAAATCGTAATACACTTTTCCTATTGGTGCCTTTTTTGAGTGTCGTTGCAGTGGTCCGACTCTGAAAACATTTTCACCCGGTCACAATGGCGGTAAATTGGTCGCACGTGAACTATCACATTATGCTTTCTGAGGCTGCGGATTAAAAAATCATTTCATGATGAAGTGTTTTTGTCTGCGAAAGCAATCTAGGGCTTAGAGTGTCGAGTCAGCTGTAATAAGATCATCAGAAAGGCAATGTTCAGTGCCGAGAGCATTTATACTGAGCCTTCAAAAAAGGGGCCAGGGATTCTGAGCGGTGAAGAGAATGAGAGATTGCTGATTCAAATACTGATGAAGGATGTCATCCATGGCCAAGAGTCTAAGAGATCAAATTAGCTGTGATCGCTGAGTGGGAGTGGTCAGAATGCGAACACTGTGAACACTTAAGAAACACTAGCCGATTGAGGGCATGTATGCAGATGAGGGGCAGATAGCACTTTATGAGGTACTGGTGCACTGCTTTACATGGTAGCTTTAACGTGCCTCGGAGGAACCTTGACTGGCTGTTTGGTGTTGTCTGATAGACAGCTTGCTCGTCAGGGGTCCAAATTGGGATAAGAAGATCATTACAATGGACAGTCTAAGCTATATACTCTTTTGCTTTAAGTCTATATTGCATTTTGAAAGTTTTTCATTGGGACTCATTATATTTGAGTTATACGCAGTTTCAGCCGTGATTTTCGAGGAGCTATCTAAGCTCAGCTAGTAGGAACAAATAGCACATTTTCTTAGGTTGCATGAGACATTATTCACACAGTTGTTCATTATGAATCACCTCCAAGATGCCCACCTACTGTGTGCCCACAAATTACTACTCATTATCTGGTATCTTAAATTAGCTGAAACTACCACAAAATCTAAGTCTCATTACAGCACAAGAGAAAAACGACTCCTTGTGAAGAGTTCCATCTCCAATTTAATCATCTATCCAGCACGCACACACACACACACATATGGCACTGACCAGTGCGAAATAATTCGGCTGCTCTCATGAGGAATTTCCTTCCTGATCCACCGTGCAATTGATGGCATCTGTGAAGCCTGCTTAGCCAAGATTCTTGCGCTTGGCAAAAAAATGTTTAGTGCTGACCCATGGCATGTGTCAAGACAGGTGGGGGTGGACTGGAGTGCTATGTAAACCCCCTCCATTACCCGTTCCCTTTAGTACCGTCCAAGCAGACAGCAAGGCACTGTGTGCACAGGGAGCGAGTGTGAGATAGCTAGAGGATGAGATGTCAGCAAATGTAATCCCTCATGATCTCACACACAGGGGCATGACATCACAAACCAAGCGTGCCGTGAGGGTCTGCGCACCGAGATCATTACCCATCCATTTACATATGCAGACCTTATAAGGCACTTCGGATAATTCAATGACTTATTAGGGTCAAAGCAGATACAGCTTTCGATTTTTCTTTTTTTTATAGATATTCTGAACCTTTTCATTTCATGTCCTCGCATAACGTTTCCTCTTTTTAATTAAGAGCTATTTTGAATCTTATGTGCTTCTTGTGTAACACATTTTTTATAATATAAAAGTTAATGGTGTGTACAGCAAGAAATTGGATGCACATTAATCGCTACGCATTGTGTTGAAACTAACGAATATTTCAAGCTGTGCCTATTCAAACAGTATCTAAAGATCATGACACACTCTTGGCAGTAGTTCATATTTTCTAGTAGGTCAAGCAATTCACACAGTATGCATCATTCTTACAGTTCAGAAATAAATCTCTCCTAGATAGAATGTGCCATCATAAAAACTAAAACTGAATGCTGAAATTCAAAATTTAAGGGTCTTAGAATAATTACTGTGACCTATGTTCGGAGATTCACAGCTCTGTAAATGTGTTTAGACCACCATGCACAAAAAGACCAAAAAATACACTATATAACAGCTGACCATAACAATTGTATGGGACACATGTAGTCCATATTTGCTGTTATAATAACCTCCACTGTTCTGGGATGATGTTCCACAAGATTTTGTAGTGTGCTTGTGGAGATTCATAAAAATTCAGCCACAAAGTAAGGTACTGATGCAGAATGAGGAGGCCCGGGGTGCAGTCAGCATTCCAATTTGTCCCAGTGGTGTTCTTTACGGTTAAGATCAGAGCTCTATAGCAGACCACTCAAGATCTTCCACTCCAACCCTTTATAAAGCTGTCGTTATGCACACAGGCATTGTCATGCTGGAACACGCTTGTGTCTCCTACTGAAGGAAAAACAGTTTGGGCAAGAACGACATCTAGCTGGAAAAAAGGCAGACTTTATATAATACTCAGGTTAGAGTACCTCTATATGAGTTTAATTCTGAGTGTTAGTTCCACTGAAGGAGGTGTTGAACGTGTATAGTTTCTGACAGATTAGACATATTTTCAGATCATGTTTTGTCAGGAAATCAATTTGCTGAATGCTTTTCATATTAACGAACACGGCACACCTAAAGTTTGTCTTCATTGCATTCATATAAGTTGGCAGCTAAAACATATACATCCGCTGTCAAAAGTTTCTGCCACCTTTCATTAGTTCCTTATGCTTTGTATACAGTCAAATCTCTATTATTCAATCACAGGCTGAATAAAACCATCCACAATAGTAACTAATAAAAACAAATGGAAGTGAAACCTCATAAAGCGGCTGCTCCGAGATCGTAATTGGACTTTATCGAGTGCTCCATTAAAATAATTTAGCTGGATTAGTTTTGTGTGCACATGTCTCTTTAAAGCAGATGTAGTCAAACTTTTTTTTCCCTAATAAGTAGGTCCTCTTCCTAGTTTTATGAGAATATTCATCCCCGATATTCAAACTGCTACAGCGTATATACGAAAAAAATAAATAAAGCCAAGTCATCCTATTTGCCTGTTTTTGTTGCCTGTTATTAACTGGGCAATAAAATAATATGAATTAGAACCACATGAAAATGAGACACTTATAAAACAGCACACTTGACAAACTCCAAAGAGGGATAATGTGCAGTTCTGCGTGGGGTGTGTTTCCGCACTGAACCGTACAAAAATACATATAAAACCGTTAATGTTTCGATAAAGTTGTTACATGTTTGCTGTATAAAGTGCGAATTGGTTCCACGCAGTTAACATTTTCACTGTTGATTTGCAGCTCAAAATGTCAAGTGCAGGAGAGCAAAACAAACAGCATGGGAAACCACAGTGCAATTATCCTTATCGTTAAAAATATCTGCAAGGTGTTAGATTTCGTTGTCATTACACTGTAGGACTATTTCACACTTTTTCTGTCAAAAATAGAAAGACAATTTTCAGGTTTTAAACACTGGCAATTTTAATAACTACATTGATTAAATTGCTATTTGCTAATTGCTTAAAATTACAAAGTTAATATCATAGAGTTAATATTAGATTTCTACAATGTCAGTAAATACTGTTTTATAAATCAATTGGCTCAGCTTCTGTTTTCATTAAGATAAAAAGATAACAGCTCTTTTGGCCTATTTTCTAATGTTACCTCACGTCAGTGTTAAAATGTTAAATGCTTTAGGGTTGCCATGTCTGATATAGTAATTTCAATATTAAATGTTTTGGCACTTTCCGCCTCGCAATTTGTGCTCTGGTGTAATTTGTCTCCCTTAGAGAAAAAGGTGTTTGCAAATCAGTGCATTCCTTCTGACTGGTCACCTTTATCCTATACCTTTATCCCTCTCTGGATGGGAGTGGACTCTTCCAGAATGACACTGCCTCCATGCACAGAGCATATGTATCCACTGAACAGATTAAAGAGTATGAAAATTATGTAATGGATGTTACAGTCACCAGATTTTAACAAAACACATACTGAACACAAATTTCAGATATTTTAGACAACACTCTCCACCGCCATCATCAAAACACCAACTGAGTGATCAGTTTTTGGATTTAAGAAATGTTCAGGAATCACTTGAGGATTCAGTGAAAAGGAGCAGTGAAAATGTCCTGGCAGGTGCACAAAGATACATTATATCTTTAAAAAAGACGAAGGTGTGTACGTTTTTTTAAAGTATTTTACAACATTTACTAAATGTCCCTTTATTCAGTGGACATAAAAGAAAATGGGCTGATGTAGGCATTGAGTCAGTGAAGCTTAATGAAACTTAATAGAGAGCTCAGGAACTTAGAGGAATAGAAATGAAAAATATAAATGAAATATGTACAATTATTAGATGTAATTATTTAAGTAAACTGATGCAAATAAATGACAAAAGCAACAATTATGGATACATTTTATATCATACAAGATTATGCATCACCACTGCACTTTTTTATAATTATATAAAAATTAAAATTATATATTTTTTAATAGAATTATTGATATATGATTATATATATATATATATATATATATATATATATATATATATATATATATATATATGAACGAAATCGGGGGGAAAAAAAAGGAGGAGAGCCACCACTAGCTAGCCGTCGGGCAAATAAATTTTTTAAGTGATTTTTTTTTTTTATATATATTTTTTATTATTACTTAGTACAAAATATTGTATACAGTATTTTGATTATTTAGATTTGTTTTAGTATATTCTATTGTCTATTTAAAAGTATTTCATCTTTACATCATTAGGAGATATGAACTTACGAACAAATTCATGATACGAACGGTCGTTAGAAACGTTGATAATTTGTTATTAAAATACAATGCAAAATGCAATGTTTAAACAATGAGACAGGATTTTTTATCTAATGCAATATGTAACCTATTTGTATACTGTATTTGCCTTCCATAAATTACAAATTATTGATAACTAAATGACAAGATAATGATCTTGATGACCTGGTGAGCAAAAACAGTTTAAATTGAATGAATCAAACAATAATACTTGGATCAGCACAGAAAAGTAGACATATTGTACAGTAAATGTAACTGGAAAAATAATGACATTGAATAATGGTCATTCAGTAGCTCGTTTCAGAATTTCCCCAACCTCTAAGACTGGCAGATATTTATCCAGCTGGACTAAGGGTCACTGACCATAATATAGAGCTCTAAACTTCTAGTAACACCTTCAGCCATAGCTGTGCACAGTGCACACAGTGCACACTCTATAATCCAGTTGACAGATTTGCTATACGCTGTAATAAAAAAGCAGCTTGTGTAACTCCCTTGGCCTCACCAGAGAACCACACTGAAGACACTAAGCTTCCTGGTCTATTACGTTCTCCAGGGAAAAGCATTTCCAGGGTGAATTACGTGTCCGTTTTAGATCACAGCTCCACTGGGATTTGTTAGCGACCGTGGAAAGCTGTGGCCTGGCTGTGTTTAAACGTAGAGATAGATTGTAAAAGTCTCAACAGGCACAAACATTAATAGCTCCTCTTCAGGATGCTGCATGCAGGAGTCCAAAACACTCTCTTTGCCATAATGGGAAAACATGATGGATAAGAGGCTAAAGAGGAACAGCACAGGAGTGAGGTAGTAAAAAAGAGGGTTGTAAAGGCAGGCAGATAAGTGAAGGTTGCTGTTACCTGTGGGATATGGGTGTGGTATTTAAAGGTGTATGATGAACTGCATATGTCTAATTGATTTGATTTAGGGCCAGCTAGTATGCTGTGCCATCACATTTTTTCCCAATGTGCTAAAACGCTAAAGGAATGTGACCATTGCACCTCATTAGCTTAATGAGTGCCCATTCCAGATTTAATCTTGCCTTTATGTTATAATAGCATTGTTCCGGTAAGTTTTTTAACTAAATTTTTTAGTTCAGCTATGGTGATTAGTCATTCAAGTTCTTCCATACTAACCTTTAAATCATGTCTTTGTGGATACTAGCTTATTTGTATTGGTTTTTTGTCATGCTGGACCAGCTTCAGGCCCCTTAATTCCAATGAAAGTCTTGAGGAAAGGCTTGCATATGGCTGTGATGGACAGCTGTCCACATACTTCTGGCCATAAAGTTCACATCTATACGTTCACATACTCTGGAGTGTAAACTCTGAGCATACTCTCACTAGTCCACAATTTTAGTCATGTCTCTTTATTATATACATAATTAAATGGACACCCACTGCTTCACTTTTTTACTGCAGGTAGTAAATGTGAAGTGTAGTATGATGAAAGTCCCTCATGAGGAATGGCTCTCCTTTCACTCTCTCTCTCTCTCTCTCTCTCCACCTTTTTCTTATTTATGTGTTGACCACAGTACTGATCAGCAGAGATGTCTGCCCCCTCTGGTTCTGATAGCTTTATTAGAAGTAGTCCTTACATTTGATCATGTTTCAGGCACTGATAGTTTCAGGATGATCAAAGCCACTGGTAGTGCCCACTGGGGTGCCCCAGCATGGAATGAATTAAATAAAAAAGCTTTTAAATTATACAATCAGAGATTTCTGGATATTAAATTTCAAATTATATATCAAGACAATAGTGCATTATTGGTCAGTCTTTTATAATAGATAAACAAGAGCCTTTTATAACCCTTAACATTTGATAGAATATACTTAATGGCATTTCATACACACACACACACACACACACACACACACACACACACACACACACACACACACATACACACAAACCCTTATATATAAAACAAGCTGCGGAGTGTCATTGACGTTAAGGACCATTTCTCAGTGGTAGCAAGCAGATAAGACCTGAATATTTCAAGAGGAGCAAATTGAATCCTTGTTCAGATGTGTTTAATAACACCACTTTAGCAAAAAGTAAGACTAGTCAAATGAAGAGCCACTTAAATTTGACTGATTGAAGATTACTGACATCACTGCAGTCTCCAGTTCAATCAAAGCTCAGGTGTGTGGGTTTCTTCAGGGTTTGTTGGTTTACTCCCAGCTCCAAAAAACATGTTGGTAGGTGGAATAATTACTTTAAATTGCATATAGTAAACATTCCATTTGTGAGTGTAAACATTAGTGCCATTATCAGATACCAGATTCCTTGAATAGCCTTGTTGAAGAATCTTCCCATGAGTGATATACCCTTGCAACTGCCAAAAACCAGGATAGTGTAGTTGGGTAGTAGAGTAACACAACATAGCAGTGTTATACATATCTGTAGAACTACTTCCTTATCACTTCCTTTCCTGTTTATTCCTCCAAACCGCACTCTGAACCCAGAGTCAAGAGGGACGCCAGGCCTGAGGCATGCAGATTCTATTTTCATGCCCAGACCAGCCTTGAAAGGGAAGGCATATGGAAACGTGGCAAGGACTGCAAAGGGGGGGAATATTAATGCCATGTATCACATCTCCTATTTAAACGCTTCGTATTAGCACAGATATGGACAGGGCCGGCTTTTTCCAAGCAACACGTCATAATATTTAGCACTGTTGCAGCGCCACAAGGCCTTCGGCTCCACATTCGCTCACATACTGCCGTCTCTCTGTCGACTGCTGAGTTCACGATGATGAGTCAGGCGCCTCACACTCACACACTTGATGCCTGGCACCTGGCCACTGTTTGTCCTTTATGCATCCTAGTGACCAAAGTGTGTGCCAACTAGATGGAGACTTCCTGCCGTGATGCTGGAGCAAAGAAAGCAGGCAAAACGGTAGTGCAGAAACCCACTCAGCAGGTTCAATGATAAAAAGTGAAATTGATGCCTTGCCATTGTTAAGCTGCAGAATGGACATTTAAGCTGGGCTGCCCTTTTATCCTGCCCTCTCGCAACAAAACCCACAAGACTCTATGGCAGAAGTGACATGTGATGGACTTCCTCTTAGCAAAGCGGCTTAGTTTTTCTTTTTAAAAAAAGGTTGCTCAGTAGGATCTGCAGTGTATCATCTGCCTTTTTTGAAGTCACACTGAAATGAACCAGAACAAGAGGCTGAACTTCAGAGAGCTCAGCTGAACAACAGGGGCAGACCAGCCTTTGGTGTTAAAAACAGCATGTGGGGAAGCG
Source organism: Silurus meridionalis (assembly GCF_014805685.1). Lineage (NCBI taxonomy): Eukaryota > Metazoa > Chordata > Actinopteri > Siluriformes > Siluridae > Silurus > Silurus meridionalis. Next base: position 9,482,983 of record NC_060896.1, on the reverse strand, counting down.
AGTGGTGTCCCACCTGAAGTCAAGATTGGAGGTTGGAGGTCTACTTAAAAGAGCTTATTAAAACTCACACACACAGGGACTCCCCAAAAAGAGATTAAATTCATAATTTGTAAATTGTTTTTCTGTAAATAAAATATTCAGCGTGTTTGGAAACATTCTCCAGTGTCACCACTTTAAACAGTAGTACATTATAATAAAATATGAATAATGAAGAATGAACAATATTTTTTGTACCGGCTTTCTGTATTTTCTAACAAATAGTTTCCCCAAAATTAAAAGCAACCAGCAGAATAATTGAAACCTGTATGACCCAATCCACTCATTAGAGATGAATAAATAAACTAAATCTGTAAATAAATAAAAATGTATTAAAATAGATATAAAGAACAAGGTCTACCTCTATCCTGCAAGCATCCTGCTGCATGACTGCTCACGTGTGCTTGCTTAACGCATGATGCTCCTGCAGTGTTTTGCTGCGTCACCTAAGATCCCCATGTTAACCTTTAATCTCGAGATGGAAGATTCTTTTTTATTTGCATTTTGTTTTAACTAATTGATTAGTCTGAACTGCACAATTTTAGTGATTTGTGTTGGTTGTCATATTGTTAGGATGTGTGATACTGAGCTTTGACAATGATGAAATCCTTTTTGAGTAGCATCCCGACAGCAGTTACGAACTTAACCAATGTCTGTATGCACTGCCGTGATCCCTCAATCCTCTCATCCATCACCCTCTGTTTCATGACCGAGTGCGCCGCACATGAATTTGTACACGTTTACACCCACACACACAGAATTTATGCTGTATTCATAGACAAATACATGTTGCCATTCATTTTGGCTGCACACAGAGACGTGGTCTATTAATGTATATTTAATATATCGTGTGTACTGGCCACCAACTAGAACTCGGTCTGCACATATGAGAGACATGTCTTTAAATGTGTAAAAAAGGAATGGGCAAGTTTTATCACTGAGAGCGTTTGTGTATCTGTCTAGACTTTGTGTCAAGGATTTAACAGCAGGCAGAAAGAAAGCAAGAAAGAAAGACTGATTCAATGTACAGTGAAGCCAAAGGAGAGAAACATGGGAGAGAGACTGATCTGCTCTTGAGTCTTGGCACTCTACAAGCATTAGCTGGTGATCCAGCTAGCTAAAAGAAAAATCAAACAGGAAGTGGCAGCTAAAATGCCACACATTTAAGAACACATCTACAGTATATTACAGCGCAAATTATATATAATACAGTGCTTGCAGCACAATTTGGCCACCGGCTGAACGTAAAGACTGGAGCCATGCCAACCAAACATGTCATGCAATACTCCAGCGTGTCATGCCTTATCCTCCAGATAGATCGAGTGATGTTAGCAATGCATTTTTAAGGCTGAGAGAGTGAGAATCTTGGCTCCTATGCATGTTGTATGAAATACTACAAGACTTTGACATGCAGGATCATATGGCTGCCTGTGGTTTTCTCAGGCACCAACCCACCTACACATTTATTTTATTTTATATATATATATATATATATATATATATATATATATATATATATATATATATATATATATATGTGTGTGTGTGTGTGTGTGTGTGTGTGTGTGTGTGTGTGTGTGTGTGTGTGTTATTTTGTATAATAAATGTGTAGATGGGTAATATTTAATTACGATTAATCACAACTTCATCGCACATTTTTATTTGTTCTGAATGTTAAATATTCTAATCAACATGGGCATGAGCAAATATGGATGCCTTACGCAAATGTATGTTTATTATTTGTGAAACCAAAATCAAAATGGAGCATGAAGACAAAATATTTTTGTAAATGTTTTGTCTTGTAAAGTAATTATGGTTTCATAACTATATTATAAAGACAGTAATCTCACAAAAATCTAATGTGTGTGTGTGTGTGTGGTTACATCAGCCCTCGCAGCCAATGCTATCATTAGCTTTAACACTGAAAGAATTAGCTGTAAGCCTAAGGAAACCAGTGAGGAGTGAAAATGTGAGTCAGGAAAAAAAAAACTGATAGTGAAAAGCGAAAACACAACGCACTTGGGTTGTCAGCTCTAACTGTACAATGTGTGACTGCACTGGTGGCTTTAAAAATTAAATTAGAATATGTACAAGTTGTATTAAAGTCCAATACCTTTAAATCTTGCTGGAGTAGTACATTACAGACATTTTTTTCCATCACATCTTGTTATTTTAAAAAATATTAAATGCCATTTAATATGCATTGTTCATAAAAATCACACAAACACTGGTTTAATCCTGATTTAAAAAAAAAAATAATAATAATCACTTAATCACTGTATATGTGTCCCATTGAATTTTTTTAAATACATTACTATTCATCGTTATTTTGCACTGTTAACATGGGCATAATGCAAAGCAGGGGATATCTGAATAAATGTCAAAGGGTACATTAATGAGTGTGTGTTAAAAGGTGTAAGGTGTTTGTACAACAGAGCATGAGGAAGTGTTTTATTCTTTTTGTATCGCAACAATTCGACCCAGGATTACGATTTTCATTCATTCATTAACATCATGCTTTTATCAGTTGAGAGTGTTAATAAAGTCAGGCCCTGATGTAGGTGAGGAGGTCTGGGGTGCAGTTAGTGTTCCATTTCATCCCAAAGGTGTTAGGGTTGAGGTCAGAGCACTGTAGCAGGCCACTCAAGAGCTTCCATTTCAACTCATTTAAACCATATTTTCATGGCTACACATTGTCATGCTAGAAAGCCTTCAGGTCTTCTAGTTCTCCAAGTGAAGCAAAAATGTAATGCTACCATATTCAAAGACCTTCTATACAATTGTGTGTAAAACAATCAGGTGTGTCAATATAATTTGGTCCATATAGTGTATGAACTATCTTTCTTTTGCCATATTCAAATATAATTCATGACCACAGTTCTTTATATTTAAAAGAAATGGTTATTTTTAGTCTTTTATTGTTAGTTATTGTTAGTACATTCAATAGAGTGTGTCTCCTTATAAATTCATATAATTAATCAAATTTGTGAATTAAATCACATGTCAATTGTTCATGAGCTGCAGCACAGCACTGGATTTTATAAAAGTATTTAAAAGTCTTGGCATGTTTCTATTGAAGAAAATAATTATACCTTACCTTTGTAAAACTGAAAGCAGCACTAGTTTAATGAATGGCTTCCGTTTCTTTAACTCTAATTGAATGTAATAAAGCAAGACGCACAAAATCAGAGGTCTGTGTATATTGGAGTCTGGAGGTGCTTTGCATTTCTCGCACCCAAATGTTTCATACTGCTGGTGACCTTGTACTGTGTTTTATCCCCAGTTCAAATGCTGAGCTCTTTTGAATTCCATTGAATTCCCAACAAGAAGAGCTATTAATCAGGACGCTGAATCAAGGCAAGCTCATTGTCTAAACCTAGGAGACTGCTCACACAGCTCAAAATGTGTCTCGCAATCAATTTTATTTCTTAGAAAGCACGCCGAATTCTCATGATGGCTTAAACTCAAGCAAAATAAATTGGTTAAGCTTTGCGATAGCACTGGCAAATCTGAATATTTAAATGAAATATAAACACCCTGGTTGTGTGTTCACGTGCGGAAAGGTTTCCGAACGTATATAGAAAGGTGCACAGCGATCATGAGAAGGATGCCATGGTCCCATCTGCACAACGGTTTCCCATCAGGCTTTAGATGAGTTTTGAACAAAATTAGATTCCTCTCAGTCATCATCTGTGACAAATTTCTACTGCAACAAATGCCAGCTTTATACGCTTCTTACATCGTTCCTTTGGGGCATTCGATGCAACCTGAACTTCAATAGAAATTCTTATAGCACTCGAACTCTGTGTTCCTTAATTAACAAAAACTACACCCACCCACACACACACACACACACACACACACACACACACACACACACACACACACACACACACACACAAACAGACATCAACCTTTGGCCAAGCATCACTGTGTTAAAAGACTCAAGCACCCTTACATAGCAGTGATAGAAAATTAGCATCCTGTGGACAAACCAAGATAAAACAAAAACAAAAAAACAAAAAAAAAACATACAAGGTTACAGTTCAACAGTTACTGTAAATAAAATGACATCTCATTTAATCGCAATCTTTTTTCAATCCTAAGACAACTAATATTATGATACCACTTCAGGCATCTTTTGTGCCACACATGGGGGTAATGATTTTTCAGATAGGTCAAAAAGAATGGGGCAAAACAAGAGAGAAGTGGCAGAATATAGTACATGGACAAGAGTAGGAGACCCAAACCTGTTCCAGCATGATTGACAATGCCCCTGTGCACAAAGCCAGCTCCATGAACATACGATTAAAAAATAATGTTTTAACCCCAAGATGCAATTACATTTTTAAATCTCCAGCTGTGATCCTTGAACATTTTGGCCACTCCAACCCTCCTTTTCACAAGGTCTTGAAACAATATAGACACATGTCCTCTTCTAGGTTGATTCATAATATTTTCAGGATACTACTTAATTATTGCTCTTATAGTAGAAATGGACATTTCTAATGTTTTTTTTTGTCTTTGCTAATCTTTTACAGACTTCCCATTTTGAAACTCAACATATTTTGCTGCACATCACTGGTTTATTCCTAGTTTTTACTTAGAATGAATGACTTACAATGGAGAACGAAGTACACAAACCATGTAGTTGAGTACAGTAGGTAAAATATTACTCCATTAAAAGTGCTTACTTTAAACTTTCACTTAAGTAAAAGTACAAAGGTATTTGCCTTCAAATGTACTTTAGTAGTCAATGCACAAGGATTTATTATGGCTATAATGTTCCTATTTAAATTTTAGTCACACGACTCTGCTTAATCAACTCAGTTTATGTGAAAAGACACTGTTACTTTTAGCACATCAATCTAATAATAGAATGATATTAATGAGTCAAACAGTAATTGATATCTATTCAAATTATCATGAGCCCAAAACCTTCTTTTCAACGACTTAAAATAAAATCATGCAAATAAGACCATGGGTAATGTGGCACGAGTACGAGTCAGGAGTTTCTTCCATCATTTATTACTCAAAAAATGTTCTGCTTGTTGTTGAACTCATGCAGAACTGTATATTGGTGATAAGTGGATACCACCCAGCGCCATTCAATACAACTGTGCTCGACCCTGATTGGTGGCTTGCTGCGTGCTTGACCAGTTAACTTTTTATCCACTTATAAGTAAAAATAAGAACTGATTTCGCACAATGTGATTAAGTAAAAAGTATGATATTTGAGTAAAAGTCTCCCGGCAAATGGAAATACTTCAGTAAAGTACAGATATGCGAAAAAGCTACTAAAGTACTGCAACAAATTACACTATATACCACTGATGACATTTGAAAATTTGGCTGTTATGTCATATTTTTACCCCTGTTGTATAAATTGGAAGTCATGTTTGAACAATGTCCTATTCCTAGTCAGCCAGGTGCACAAAAACTATTTCAAACGTCAAAAAAAAATACACATCAAATATACTCTAGTTACATAAATTCAAACAGGTGCTAATAATGATAGCACATATATACTTAACAAAGAATAGTTTGGCTTCACATGAAAACAAAGTATCCATGTGATTTTTTTTTTTTACAATAAAATAAAGAAAAGAAAATAAAGCTATTAGTGCAGGACACTAAACTATTTAAAATTGTTCATGATAATGTTATTCTATGGCATGTTTAACATACTACCAAAGAGCAGCTAAGTTTTCCTATGTCAACACATGACAAATAATGAAGTAAATGCTCCACATGGGTATGGGTGAAGCTCAGAGACCCCTAAAACAATGAGCAATGAGTTAGTACACGGTGAGGATATCGCACTGCCGTGATCAAATACCTGCGAGAATTAAAGCAATTGAAACGTTTGAGTCTTTATTTGTGTGATGATGAAAGAGAACGCAGATGCTAGTGTTTAATGATTTCCACTTAACAGGGCAGTAAATACGCTTTACCCGGTCTGGAAAAGAGACAGGATCACTACAGGCCTCGGGATGAATATACGGGCTTGTATTATCGCTCTCATAACTTCTAGTCATTAATGCTCTGGAAGATAAGCGAATTGACGTGCGGACAGCGATCTTTGAGCGACGGTATGTGGAAAGTATGATCCTTCACTTGTGTCACCTTGATGTATGCCTGTAAGACTCAACACATTTAATGGGGCCATAAAAGGCATGGCAATTCTGCCAGGCCTGATAATAATAGACTTACAGCGCCATCATCAACATAGTTCTGCTTTGAAGCTCGCCAATCAATCTGTGCAGCGAGGGCGTGCTTGTGAGCCTTGACCCGCTGGCTAGACTGATGCAGGATGTCGCATGACCTCAAATCCCACTCTGACTCGCCAGCAGAAAAATGATACTGTTCTAGCATCTGCACAGCTCTCGGCTAGAGCAATTATTACAGTACAGGTGTGACCATGCTCATGCACACGATTTCTGTAAAATTCAGAGCGGGATGGAAAAAAAATCACGCCTGAGCCAGCAGATGCTTCATATCCAACGCAGAACGCTTCCTATTATCCTCTGAGCTGTATGCAATGTGATATATCCTGCCATTTGGGCTATGTGTGGAGGTATGGAGAGGCGATTAATATTAGGGTTGAATATCTTTCTCTCTCTGATCGAGCGAGGCTGCTGAGAGCCTCGTGCCCTGTCTGCTGGAGCTATATTTACCTGTGGCAGCACATCACGTCGGGATTCTATTACTTGGCACACACTCACACCCTCTGCCCGTGTAATGAACGCACATGCACACAGGGCACAATTCACACCATTTGCCAAAACCCAAAAGCCTGATCAGAGAGCGCAAGGATGCTGAAAGCAGAAGGACCGGGACTAATGAGGGACCGGATGGCAGTCCATCATTCTGTTAAAACATCAACACGCTTAACCGAAGCAGGCTGCAACCGGTCTCTCATTTTTTTTTCTTTTGCTGGATGGTGCACTTGAACATCCTGGTTAAAATGGTGCACTTGTTAACAACCCAAAACACTATAACTGCACCTTACAGCTTTAATAAGTTTATGAGATCTTTCTTCTTTTAAATGCTACTCGTTTACCTGATAAATATGAGCCCTGGAACTATTCAAGTGGGACGGTCAGATTAATTGTAGCCTGCAGTATGTTGCACACTAAATAGTAGTAAGACCTTTTGTGCCCCCTAGTGGACATATAAAAAAATAAACCTAGGCGTGGAAAAGATGTCAGTGCAGTCTTATTGATTCAGACTCAGCCTGCACAGTCTCATGACTGACATGAATAAATGACCCAGGGGGAAAAATGTGCCTCCACACAGATATCAAATGGACTGCCACTGGGTTTTCCAATTTCCTAGACTGCAGTGTACAGCTACAGCACAGATTCTGACAAATATTTTCTGTATTGATTTTGCTGCGTACTCCACAAGCAGAGCCTCTATATTATTTATTTATTTATTTTGAGGATAAGTGACAGTGATCGGACAGACAGGAATTGATTGATTAGCATGTTGCTTCTGCCCTGGAACTGAACTTCTTTATTTGATTTGATCTATGGTGTGTGTGAAATATGTTCAAATATGTTAAAATATTAAAATATATTGTTTGTAATCTTCATAGCTATAATTATATAAGTAAAATAAAATGAAGCATGAGCTTGCAAGGAAAACTAAAACACAGCCGTCATTTGGAAGCTGCCTTTAATGAGGCTAAAATTTGCACAAAGAGCCACTGTCTGTCAATCAGTCTATCTATCTGTGTGTCTGTCTGTCCGTCTGCCCAGCCGCCCGCCCGCCCACCCGTCTATCCATCCAACTATGTATGTATGTATGTATGTATGTCTGGGTCCAGCCTTTTGTTTGTCTGAAAAAAGAATATAAATCTAGCTGTATTACTAATAGCCACTAGATGGCGCCAAACACGTAATCCATAATCAGACAATGGACATCAGAACAATTCCTCAGACCTCACCTCCTTCCACTACTATAACCCACCTGAACCTCTCTGCCATACTGCATGCTTTTGAACATTATAGTGGATTAAAGCTGTTAGTGTCTTCACTCTTACACAAAGCCTTTAGACTTTCTGCTTTGCCAGATCAGAAACACATGTTCCACTGGGAATCACAAAGATGGAACAACAGCACTATATTAAGAATAAAGGTCAGTGAATGGTCATCTAAGAGAGGCAGGAATAGAAGCAGTGCATGCAGAGGGTAAAGCAAGACCAAGTGGAGCAAATGTGGCCTTCACTAATCCTGTGTCTGATCTAATCAACTTTCCTTTCACAGTCTAGCATTCTTCCATGCAGGAGTCAGCGAGGGGGCAGACAGATTCTTTATCTAAGAAGCAGTCACACATAGTCACACATAGTCACACATAGTCACACATAGTCACACACACACACACACACACACACACACACACACACACACACACACACACACACCAAATTTTATCGAGCCTAATCAAACCAAAACATGTTTCTTATTTCCCATTCAGATCTGGTAATGTTTCTGAGTCAATACAATAAAATCCAAGATACACTATATAGACAAAAGCATTAGGATGTATAGAATGACCTTGGATGCAGTAGCATTACATTTTCTCTTGAACTAGAATGTCAATGCCTCTGTGCTCAAAGTGAGCGCCATGCAGATGTGCTTTACATTAGTTAAAGATACTGAGTGGTCTGCTATAGAGCTCTGACCTCAAACCTACTGAACACCTTTGGGATAAATTGAAACAGTGCACACCAGGCCTCCTCACCCTTCATCAGTACCTGCCTTTACTAACACCCTTGTGGCTGAATGAGCACAAATCTCCATGCACACACTCCACAATCTAGTGTGGAACTGTGGAGGTTATGATAACAGCCAATGAGAACTAAAAGTGAAATATGATATCAAAAAAGCACATACCAATCTTATGATCAGGTGTCAAACTAACTTTTGTGCATGTAATATATGATTTCAACAATACAACAAGAAATAATATACAGTTCTATACACTACTATATAATATAAATTATACAGAAAGCATATATACAAATACACAATAATGTACAGTAGGCAAATTATGGACCAACCAAGAAATAAGATATACCAACCCACTACAGTTGAATTATGGAATCTGATTGGTCAAAAATGTTCATTTGATTTTGCTTGTCTACAGGATGTAGTATTTTGTACAGTATGTAGAATTTTCTCTATACTAAACAAATCACCTGTGTATTTTGGTAAACTAATGGCTTGTGCTATGATGAGATGATAATGCAAGGGGTATTAACAATATTACAGAGTCCTTACATTGATCCTATAACAGCATAACCTGTTTTTTATTCCCCTCCACATTCAAGTCACATTCAAGTTCATGAAATTATTTGTTCCCTCAATGAACCAAACGCTGAACCCTGCCTCATTCTCAAGCTTCCCTTCCTTCCTTAAAAACATCATGTGTAATCAGTTCTTGTGATCAGAACACACCATCTTGCCCTCAGCCCTCGACTGAACAGACAGATTAGGAACTGCGATTGGGAGACTTGGAACATGCAGCTGCTGGCCAACATGTGTCTAACAACAAAAACTCAAGAACTGCAGGATTGGGCCTGGGCTTTATTAAGACAGAACGTGAAACTCGCATGAGTGTTGTTTTTTTTTCTTAAGCATTATGTATTTTTATCAAGTAGCAGACATGACAAGTTTGCATGATCTGTGCAATTCACACAACTCACACTGAGGCAGTGTGTCAGGAGGAGGGCAGGTGCTAATTAGTGTGTAATGAAATTAGCACTGGTCGAGAGTCAACGCACAACAGCTGGGTGTTTTCCCTCCTCTAATACATGACATTCACACTAGTGACAGATTGGATAATTAACTAATGAGCTCAATCTTATGTTGGGAAAACACTAGATTTTGTACACTAGAGTTTGCCTCCTGAACGCTCGGGTTCAAGGTTTATGAGCCGGAAACAGAAGTAAACCTCAATAATGAACACACTACATTCAATTATGATTTATATTTAATAGGTCAGTAGAACCCTTGCTTTGGGAACAAAGTGAATATAAAAAAAGAAATTTCCCCTACCCCCCTTCACCCCCAGAGAAAGCCAGTACAATGAAAACACAGGGCAGTCTAAATAAATGACCCTACTGGTTTTTCTTTTTTTTTTTTATTAAAAATACATACAAAGGCCAAAGGTTAAACCCTGTATCTTAATGTAATTAAGCCATGCATGACCGAAAAAGAAAAACAATGAAAGCTAACACCAAAAGCATGAAAGCATTGAAAAACACTAATGCTGTGTCCAATACTAGTCTTTAATGAGATACTAAAAAAAGCATTTTCACTGTGTCCACAAATCTTTCCACTGGTTCATTGTTTTCTAATTTGGTTGCATAAAGGCTGAGTAATTAGCTCATTTCTGAAAAGAAAACACTGCTGTGTATTTATTGTTGTGGTATATTAATGTTTCAATTCTATTTCATTAGTAAAAATATAAATGTATAGATGCAGCATTTCAAAAGCATCAGAAATCAGAGCTAATTTACTCCATAATCAGGCATGCACTGAGAAAATAGCACCACTGACAGATGCAGGCTAAGAACCCAAAGACCATCGCATTGTATTTGAAACCCTCATACAAATATCCTTATTTAATACAAGCATATATGTACCTCATATGTACATATATAAAAAATAGAGGAGACAGGTGGAAAAAAAGCACTATTTATAGCACTATTAATACCAATATATGCATTTAATTCAACTTAAAAATTAGATTATTCTAACAACATGTTTGTTGAACACAATTCAAAAACCCACGCAGCAGGAAGCCTTCAGTTCTGTTTCATTACACGCTGCTATTAAAACAGCTAGAAGGTTGCGCAGTCACCCTTGGTTTTGGCATTTAAAAAGAAAACATTCCTCTTTCTGACAAAGAAAAGCACAATTTCCTGCATTTCCTCTCCAGAAAACAGAGCTGGAGAAACTCTATCAAGTGCTAATGCACTGGAGGTTCTTCGATATGGAATCATGACTCTTCTCACTCCCAGAAGTCAGAAAGCCAATGATAAATGGACACAAAGACAACAAGCTTGCCACGATTAGTATTCTCATCTTACTAAACCCAAAAGATTCCTGGGGATGCCAACTGCAACACTTATACCAATAGTGGTCATATCATCTTATTACTTATTACTCAATAATTAACTTTATACAACCAGCTACACTGTATGGACAAAAGTTTGTGGACAGCTAACAATAAAATTAATTTGTGCTTTTTAAACACCCCATTCCATTTAGTTCTCTTTGCAATCTGGTTAAAAATAGAGCGTTTAATTAATAGACAGTATCTCCTTCATTGCACTCATCCAAGACCACTGTACTCAGTGTTCATACTCCCTCTTTTATTCATATAATTGGTAACATGTTTTTAGTTCATTATCATTATTTATTACATATATAATACTAACCTGTACATATGTAAATATTTTACACTGCTACCAAAGCACGTCTGGTTAGATGCTAACTGCATTTTGTTGCCTTGTACTGTAACATGTGCAATGACACTAAAGGTAAAGCTAATCTAATCTAATATGGACTAATGCCAGATGATCATTACAGCTTCAGGAAGATGCAGTTCCATGGAAATACTGATTAAACCGAGTAAAATGCAACGCCATCACTAGCAAATTAAATACAGTGGCCTGAAACTCATAGGCACGACTTGCAACTTTAACCCTTCTGCCATGGTCGCAAAAACAGATTGATAATTCAAGAACTTTAATACGAAAACATAATTAGTACAATTACGCAGTCATCCACACCAGCAATTCCTTTGATTCAATTCATCTTTATTAATGAAGACGATGCATTTGTCAGGGATCCACCAGCCACACCTTCACCTACCACTCCAAGCAGATCTCCCACTTACTAATCAGCTACACCTGGCCCTCATCAGTTCCCATGCTACATAACCCCCGTTCCTCCCCAAGCTCATTGTCTGTTCTACAGCTTAGGCTAAGGAACACTGTCGGACTACCCAAGCTACTCAGTTTGGTTTATCTCTGTTTACGGGACTCTGTGTGTATTGTTCGCATCAGTCTGATCACAGCTTTCACTAGGTCTAGTTATACTGGAGTTTCATTGCGGTTTGCCGTTTTCTGCTTTGCCCTGTTATTCTTCATTAAAAAACCTTGTGGATTTCACTTTGGTTTCCGGCACGTTCTTTCGCCTGACAGCATTATTACTCACCATACAATATTATACAATAAATGTTTCTTGTTTTAGCCTAGCTACTGAGTTTATCATTCTCTGACCATACACCATAAACAGCATAAAAGCTCAGTATGGAGTTTCTGCCTCCTTTTTATTACAAATGCAGCACTGAAGGATCTAAAATCAGATAAATAAATATCTATTTACTACACATAATGCTAATTTGTAATATGGTCAATATGTAATCCCATTCCTACCGCATGCACATTTTCAAAACTGCAGGTGAGGCGCTTAAGATCAAACTCTTCTCCCTCCAACAGCAATGTCCATGTTGTTAAGAAAATAATGTATACAGTAAATTGAATCTAAAACTGCTCATTCTATAGCTGTTTTATCAAAAGCATTTCTCTCTTCCTCTGTACTATAATGAGTTCAGGTCATGTCACAGGTCCGGTGGCTGTTCACTAAGCGAAGGTGAAAGCCAGATGTTGCTGTGCCACTGAGCTGTAGATTCCAGAAAAGTGCCTGCCTGAGGTCAAAGCCAGCCTGCCTGATCTCTGTGGAGTACAGCCAGCATACCAAACACAGCTCACTGCACATCCCTGAGGAGGTGTAACAGTTAGTGAGCTGCTGACAAGGGACTTTAATTTGGCCAAAAGTCTTTTACATTTAGTTATTCCGGGCTGATCGCTTAAATCATGAACGTGAGTCGCAAAAAAAAAAGTCACCCGAATTTGTGCAAAGTTTTACATTTCTTTCTGCCCTCGTTTTCACACAGCTAGAACAGACCTATAACACACTTAAGGCTATGACTTAAAATGAATACTCAGTAATTAGTTTCAATTATTATTTATATTATTATAATATATATATATTCAAATATACACCGATGAGGCATAACTTTATGACCACCTGCCTAATATAGTGTTGGTCCCCCTAGGAACCCAAAACAGTTCTGACCTGTTGAGCATTAACAGCATTAACATCTTCAGCAATTGAAGCTACATGAGCTCGTTTTTTGGATCAGACCACACGAGCCAGCCTTCACTCCCAATGTGTATTAATGAGCCTCGGCCGGCCATAAACCTGCCACCAGTTCACCACTGTTCCTTCCTTGAAGCACTGTAGATAGATACTGACCACTGCAGACCAGGAATATCCCACAAGAGCTGTAGTTTTGGAGACGCTCTCACCCAGTCATCTAGCATCACAATTTGGCCCAAACTCACCTTAATCCTTACGCTTGCCCATTTTTCCTACTTCTAACACATCAACTTCAAAGACAAAATGTTCACTTGCTGCTTAATATATCCCACCTACTGCCATGATGAAGAGATAATCAGTGTTTTTTATTTCAACAGATATAACGTTATAATGTCATAATGTTATGCCTGATTGGTGTGTACACTACACCTATCAGCAACTTACTATTTCATATCAGTTTATTCTTTAGTACAATGTACAATGTTGTACATCAAACTTGTAACGTGTAAAATCGTTTAATTCTTTAATTTTCGTTTCATTTTTAATATGCATTGTTTATAACATTTGCATTTTTGTAGCTTCTTTGCTACTTTTCATGGCTGTGGTTTGATTCTGCTAATATACACTATATGGATGTCTTCCACGAGATTTTGGAGTGTCAATGAGGAGATTTGTTCTCATTCAGCCACAAGGGTCAAGTGCTGATGTAGGGTAAAGAGACCTGGTCCAGTTCATCCCACCTTCTACACCAACGCATGTAAATTACATCTTAATGGCGCTGGCTTTGTGCACAGAGGCATTGTCATGCTGGAACAGGTTTGGGTCTCCTAGCTTAAGTGAAGGGAAAATGTAATGCTGCATCCGAAGGCAACGATACAAAAGAAAACAGATCAATATTTACAATATTTTCAATACTAGTTTTAAATTATATAACATATTAACATTTCCTGAAGAAAATACATTGAGAAAGCCAAATAAATAAAACTGCTTCAGTGCATAGTGATATTAGTTCCTTTTTAGATCGGATCATTCTTTCTGGTACTGCAGAAAAACGTCACTTCATGCGGCAAAGTTTGATCTACGACCCCTTTATGCATTACTAGTTACAATGAAGCTTAAGTACCTGTGGTGCAAAAGAAATTCGACACATCGTTAGTTTTAAACTTTAGGACAGACTTTATGCCCTGACTTACGCTCAGCTGGTGTGACTGCTGCTCCTGGTGCCTCGGTACCCTCGACTAAATGACACCTTTAGGATTTGAGTGCATGTTTCCACTTGTTTCAGCTGGCCTAATAAGCTGATAATTACTAGCCCTTCGAGACATCGCTTATATTTTCTGAGTAGGTCCTTTTTTGTGCCTTGGACGTAATTTGCTCTCTGAGGAAAAGGATAAATGCGGAAAAGCAGGGCAGTTGTTTTCCTGCTGCCAGTGTCATGGAGTCACAGAAACTGGGCCAACCAGAGGCAAGACAACTAGCCAACCACGCTTTCTTACTTAACAGCTCCAGGGAAACCTGCTGGCTGCGAGCCATTAACAAAACCCACACGTGGGAGGACTGAAAATAACCATTATAAAGAATGACCCTGATACAATCTGAGCAAATTGACCCTGAAAGAAGCCTTTTTCAAGGACTTTAAACTAAAAACTTGCACTGAATCAATGTTACGTTTGAGAATTTAAACCAAATTAGTGTAAGCCTTTGGATGACTAGACATATTTATTCAGATGAGTGACATAACCTGCACACTTATCATGTGACAAAGAAAGCCAAAGCAAATAATAAATAATCAAATTAAACAATTTTAAACATCATTTCATATGTCCCTGACCTGTTTTGATGTCTTCTGCCAGCCTCAGTATGGAGAGAGATGCGATGATCTGGTAGATATGATGGCCAGCCCTGTTAAATAGATTGAAAATAATTTTTTTAATGAACAGGCATGGGGAAAATAGGTGTGGTGTTAAAACTCCCACTGATTTTGACTAATTGAAATCACTGTTTATACAAGTAAAAATATTCCCCATATAATAGAATCTGCATAGAAAATGATTGCAGAACATGATCTGTATAAGGACTCGAGAAACAGGATACAAATGGCAGTTAATAAAATAAAAAGATTTAATAAAGAGAATGGAACAAGAAGAAAAGTTACACTATATGGACAAAAGTATTGGGATGGTTCTTCCCAGTGTTGGCACAACGTTGTAGGCACACAGATGTATAGAATGTCTTTGGATGGAGTAGCATTACATTTTCCCTTCACTTGAACTTGGAGACCAGAACCTGTTCCAGCAAGCAATGTCCCTGTGCACAAAGCCAGCTCCATTAAGATATGGTTTACATGAAAGGAAGTAGAAGATCTTTAGTGTCCTGCTATAGAGCTTTGACCTCAACCCTACTGGGATGAATTGGAATGCTGACTGCACCCCAGAGCTCCTCAACCTACATCAGTACCTGACTTTACTAACACCCTTGTGGCTGAACGAGCACAAATCTCTATAACCACACTCCAAAATCTAGTGGAACATCTTCGCAGGAGAGAGGAGGATATTACAACAGCTAATGCGGACTAAATGTGGAAGAGTATGTTCCAAAACCCATACAGAATCTTGAATCTTATGGTCGGTTGTCCACAAACTTTTGTCGATATAGTGTATCTTTTCATAAATGGTTATATTTAAACTATGTTTTGCAGGAGTAGACTTAAACCTGGTGGTAAAATCCCTCAGTAGAGATATATATATGAATCATGTGAAATGTCTGTGCAGCACTCCTGCTCTGTGCCGTAACACTCAGATAGCAGACTCCGTCATGCCCATATTCTGGAAGTTTCATTTCGCATGACCTCTTCAAGGATAAGCCACATTAATCCAGCAGACAGGCTATTGCACATGCTGAGAAGGAGGAATGAATAAAAGAGGTGTGAATGTACAGAATAGTGGAGGTTATTATAACAGCAAAAGGGAACCAAATCTGGAACGGGATGT
The DNA here is from genome assembly GCF_014805685.1 of Silurus meridionalis. Taxonomy (NCBI): domain Eukaryota; kingdom Metazoa; phylum Chordata; class Actinopteri; order Siluriformes; family Siluridae; genus Silurus; species Silurus meridionalis. The sequence goes on along the minus strand of NC_060896.1, from coordinate 9,466,776 downwards.
TCAAAATACACATACTAATCTTTACAGTCAGGTGTCAACAAACTTTTGTTCATACAGTGAAGTAAGAACAAAGGAGAAAAAGAAGAAGAAACAAGGGACAAGACATCTAAAACATGTAACCAGAAATAAAAAACAAGAACATAGAAGAACTAGGAAGTAAAAGTCGAACTAATTCCTGAAAAGTAACAACATATAATTACATTTAATTACTTTGTTACTGCACTTTAATAACTAAGTATTATTTTATATATATTTTAACCAAAAAATTTTGACATTTAATTATTAGATTCACAATAAATACCTCAATCAAGTATAACCTTTTCAGCATCAAACAGCTTGAAACAACTCATTTCTTACCCAATCCAAACTTAATACTTAATACCCAACAGTGTAATTCATCTGCTTTGTGTTTATTAAGCCTGCTATTAGCTTTAATTAGTTAACATTTTTAAAGTTAGAATTAAAGCTGTTGTTAGTTATACTTTGCTGGTGTTTCCTTAGTGAATCTTTATTCTCTTTTTATTTTTATAATTACAAAAGTTTTATTACCTTTACTGCGTTAATATGAGTCAAGTCAAGTCAAGTTTATTTATATAGCGCTTTTCACAACGGACATTGTCTCAAAGCAGCTTTACAGAAAAAAGTTAATATGAATGAAGAGTTTGTTGCTTACTCTAACAGGTTTTATTGAGAAAACTAAATGTGAATGATCATGCCCTTATTTATTTATTTATTTATTTATTTTTATTTAATACTGAAAGCAGAAAAGGGAGAAAATGGCTTTTTATTGATTCTGAGCACACATAAGCAGAGAATATGACTTATTTGTTAATGTTTCCTATTAATTTAATCACACAAATTGTCAAAATCTCACAATATTAAACACTATAAATACCCAAAATTATACACTATTTCCAATCTAACATTTCTAATTATGACCCAGGAATAAATTTTATTGGTGGTCTTTTCTTAGGAAGAAATGTCCATTCTGGAGCAATGTGCACAAATCATCAATAATATGATACAAACTAGACCCAACATATTCAGTGCTTACAGATAATCAGGATAGGGTTGTTCTGCAATGAGTGTCTGAAGACTACGTGCATGGCATAACATTGTAAAAAGAGGACATGTGTGGGACTCCATTTACTGTCACGCTTTTGTCACATTTAAAAAGCATGTAATGATTCATATGAATTTCTCACAGCGAAGCCAGAATGTCTGATGAATCCACTGATGGATAATGTGCTGATGGTTGATCAGTTATTTTACATCAGGGTTGATTTGATCGCAAAGATTTGATCGCAAGAAAGTTGTATTTAATTTTTTTTTCATTTTCAGCCAAAAAAAAGTTTTTAAACATAGTGAGTTACATCAAATGTTTTTCATTTTTAAAACTTAAGATCAGAAGAATGCAACGTACACGCACCCACATCCCTAAGCATTTATTTCAAATCGAAATGTTTTTCACTTTTGCCTGATTAAAGAGTTTGGCACGTTTGCTTTCACTGCGGTTTATATGCTATAAACTGAACAGTATATCAGAAGGATTTACTGCACCATTGAGCTGTGATCAGTCCTTCCATTCTAGAGAGAGCTTAATGCTCAAATACAAGCTTAATCACACTATTGAGTGTTGAATGCAAATAACATTCGTGCCTCGGAAATATACCAAAAGCACCAGTAAATTCTTTCCTCTACAGAATTAGTGCGAATGGCTGCAGGTAGAGGTGAAAGGGTATGGAGTGAATATGCAGCAGCGCTTAACATAAGGTAAGGTTTTAGTGCTTAGTGCTGTTGCTCGGACATTTGGGATACATTTGCACGGTTAAATTGCTCGGTGTAATGTACAGCGTACTCTAATGGACTGTAATGGCCAAACCAGAGCAGTGCAGGCTGAGGTGCCACTCCATGAACTCATGCTACATGAATAGACAGGAAGCAGATCCGGGCTGCAGCTGCTGCTCGCCTCTGTTTTGGTGAAGTTTTGTACTTTTTTTTCCTTGTCATAAGGGCTGTTAAGTATTCCCATTCCCAACACAGAACCGCAGCACTGCCTGCAATGCTTCAATTACAGCTCAACCACAAGGCAGGGCCTGGTTTCTTTCTCTTTCTCTCTGAGTCAGCAGACACAGAATCACACAACACAGTGACACAAAGTGAAGGACAAACTGAAGAAAGGAGAAGTGGCCTTCTAAACATGATTGCTCCTGTTTCATTAAGACATAAATCCAGACCACAGCCAATGTCCCCTTTACTTATTTAGTCCTGATCCAAACACATTCCAATGTTTCTAAGACGTTTCTTCATACATTTATTGCGTACTTGTTTTGGTAGCCACTTATATTATTAAATACAATTACAGCTGTATTATTCAGGCTTTTTAACAACAATGAGAGATATACTGATCTCAGAATGACAATACATATGACACCAGTTTAAACTAAATCATAAATTTCTTGCCAAAGCAACAGACATTTGCTTCATATCTAAAAATATAGCTTATATATAATGTATCTGGCACAAATGAAATGTTAGCAGAAGACAACTGAATTTGGTTGCAGCAAAAGTCTCCCTAAACAAAATAAGTAAAAAATTAAGCTAGTCAGACTCAAACAATGTCTAGCTAACCACCTAGCATTTCATCACCACATTTAATATTACTTTTAAGCCTTGTCCACAGGTTTACAAAACATGGGTCATGACTCTATATATATTTTATTAATAAACATTTACAAATATTTCTCTAGCTATCACAACTGCAATTCAGCTCCGACTTAAAACTTTCTTCAAAGTAACATACAGACATGCCATTTCACTAGTTCCTGGACCACCTATGACTATGTTACACTTCCAGCATGAAACAGAAGTCAAAAAGCAAACATGATGATAAAGTTTCTTTTGGATAAAATCATTTGGCAGAAGAATACCGTAAACGTGCTTAATAAACTTTCTTTCGGCTTCTCCAATTAGGGGTCCCCACAGCGGATCATCTGCATGTTTGATTTGGCACATGTTTTTACGCTGGATGCCCTTCCTAACGCAACCCACCCCATTTATCCGGGCTTGGGACCGGCACTAAGGCTTGTGCAACCCTAATGGCTGGGGTTGGTTCTCTGACCGGGGATCGAACCTGGGCCGTAGCGGTGAGAGCGCCACATCCTATCCACTAGACCACCAGGAAACCCGTAAATGTGCTTAATGAAAAAATAAAATAAAAGTCTACTTTCCTATCAAATTTCATTTATTATAAAAAAATAAAATAAAAAATTCTTAGATCCAATAGCATTTATATATAAAAACTTTGTTGTTCTTGTTTTTTGGGGTTTTTTTTGTTTACTTTGTTGATAACGGTTATTTTAACCAATGAAAAATAATTTCATTAATTTCAAGTATTCATAATGTAGGAGTGCATTCTATAAGATGCCACAATATTCCTAGACACCTAGCAAACATGATCATATTGCCCTCCACGCCCTCGCATTTCCGTTTTTATCTATTGAACTTGCTGTCTGTCACCACAGCGTTGCAGTTGCATGGCTTTTCCCTTGACATCCCATGTTTGTTGATGTGTCACTGAAAGGTGGACAATGGCAGTGGGGATCATTCAGTTCTGTCTCATTAACAGTTCCATCCAAACACTTGTTCTACTCTGTTCAGGCGAGAACAGAGTAGAACAAGAGAAAACAGAAGGCAGATCAACCTGCACACAGTCAGTCACCTGTGTGATAAAAGCAAGCAGGGTAGAGTGAAATGCAGTCCATATGCTAGTGTGTATGCTCATGGTCAATAGCACAATGAGAGTCATTCCCAGTGCACGGGCTCCCTGAGTGATATAATGGTCCAGTAAGGAAACACATAAGTGTTCTGTATTCCCGACTACAGTTAAATTGCCGGGCCATTTACGAGTCGATCATTTGATGTTAAACCTGGTCTGAGAATTTATAGCACAGTAAAAGATTGTCAAAGACACCAGTTGAGCTTTTTGTGTGGAGTTTTTTTATTTTTTTTTGGGAGACATTTCAGGCTACTAATTTTAAATACATCTTAAATTAAATTAAGGTAGTAAGATAGTATTTGACAAATTATAATAACTGTGTATAGGAGACTAAAGAATAACTAACTAAATGGCTATTTGCACGCAGCTATGCAACAGCTTGCAATCAGTCTACAAAAAAGTCACAATGTTGGGCTAATGTTAGCTTGGGTGTTTATTTTAATTAAGTGTTTACTTACCTTTCTAGCTTTTTTTTTTTTTTTTTACATATAACAAAGCATTCAATCAAGATCTTTTCTTCCGGACGGATTAAAGAAGCTCTGCAAGTGTTCTTACACATACAGTATGATGAACATAGCTTCTGCAAATACCGAATCTAAAATAACTTTATTGTCATTATACAATACTGCTGGAAGCAGAAGTGCTGTTTTGGTTAAAATGCAGAAGTGTTTGTACAAGTAGCCCATTCCTGTTTTTACTGTACTTTGTTTGCTATTGGATTCCTCCAATGTATGTAATGAGCGAGTTCCATCTAAAACCTCTAATCTGGAATAAGAACACTGGAAATATCTCCAATGTCAAAACCAAACCGTAAATCTGCTTCCAAAATGTTTTCCTGGCCCTTGACATCCTTGTCTGTGAAACATTTCTCGAATAATGACATTTTAATTAGTCATAAAACCCTAACCCTTTGGAAAAAAAAAAAAATATATATATATATATATATATATATATATATATATATATATATATATATATATATATATAATTTTTATTTATTTATTTTTTTTTATTAAGGCTACTTATGAAATTTTATTCTTAATAAGAGGAAAATAATCGTCATGTTCTGTAAATACCAAGTAAATAGCAAAAGATTAATCTTAAAGAACAACATCAAACTAAATTATCACTAAATTTAAAACATTACAACAAAACAACAAAACATAAATTTAGTTTTCTGTCAGTAATATAAACAATATTGGCAAAAGTATTTGGACACCACACATATATTCCCCGATCTGTTACCACAAACTTGAAGGCACACAATTATATAGAATGTATTTGGATGCATAGCATTAAATTTTTCCCTCACTTGAACTTGGAGACCAGAACCTTTTCCAGCATGACAGTGTCCCTGTGCACAAAGCCAGGTCCATGAAGATAAACTTTACATGGGTTGGAGTGAAAGATCTTGAGTTACCTGCTAACTGCACCTCAGGGCTCCTCACCCTACATCAGTACATGACTGTACTAACACCTTTGTGACTGAATGAGCACAAATCTCCACAAGTACACTCCAAAATGTGGTGGAACATCTTCAGAGGAGAGAGGAGGATATTATAACAGCAAATGGGGACTAACTGTGGAAGAGGACGTTCGAAAACCCATACAGAATCTTATGGTCGGGTGTCCACAAACTTTCGTCGATATAGTGTATCCTTTCATATATTTATTTAAAAAAAGATGCATAAATGGTTATATTTAATCTACGTTTTGCAGGATTTGACTTAAACCTGGTGTTAAAAAAGTAGGTGGGACCTCCCTCAATATTGCTTCTGGTTAAGATACAAAGGAAAGCCTATTTTTTGCAGAGCTATATATAGTACACCATGTGAAGGGTTTCCCTGGCCCCCACACAAGTTAATAAATTACCAAACTATTCAAGCAAGCCTGTATCATGTGAAATGTCTGTGCAACACTCCTGCTCTGTGCCTTAACACTCAGATAGCAGACTCTGTCATGCCCGTATTCTGGAAGTTAGTTTTCCCTTTTCGCATGACCTCTTCAAGGATAAGCCACATTAATCCAGCAGACAGGCTATTGCACATGCTGAGAAGGAGTAAGGAATAAAAGAGATGTGAATGTACAGCCATCACTCACAGCAGAGAGCAGGCCACCACAGTGGCCCTGCTGGAGCTCTCACAGAAGCTTAAGAGGACGAAAGAGAAGCACAGTGACACTCAATCAGGCAATTTATAGGGAACTGCTTATAGTCAGCCAGAAATAAAGTGCTTATTGTGATAAAATGGCTGGCATCAAGGTAAAATGGTGTGTAAATTGAGTTAATAATACCCCTAGGTTGGTGACACAATCAGTAATTATTATTTACTAGTAACTGATCTTGAGGCGCTCGGGTTTCCTTTAGGAGTCTATAATGCAAATTGTGACAAAAATAGGTGTATAGAATGCAATATCATCACTGCAGAGTGGAAGGAAGGAAGCGAGTCATAGCATTTTATGATTTCTATGCTTAGTGCACCTTAGTGCTCCGAGCCAGCAGGGTTACAAAGAGCTGAACATCACAAACAGAGCCAAACTGTTTATAATATAATGGTTCACTATCCAAAAATCTATTCCTTTTAATTTTTTTTCTCAAAAATAGGACACTATGAAACTATTCATAACAACAAAACAAATTTTATTTGTGGTAAAAAAAAGTCTCATTCCTAAATTGTATAAAAGGCAAACATTAAATTAGGGATAAGTAAGTGAGCAGCATTGTTATAATGCCTGCTGTCTGAACGTCTAATAAGAGCCACACGAGCAGAAAACCTTAATGGGGCCATGAATATAAAGCCTTTTTGCCAGACCACTTTGCTGGGCCGCTGGCGTATCTCCCACTCAGCAGCAGGCCATGGAAAGCGACAGCAGACCAGAGATATAAATGATTACACTCTCTCCCTCAGCTTGTCATCCAGAACAAAGAAAGCACAAATGAAAAATTGAGAGAATAAAAGAAGTGAGGGAGAGAGATCTTAAAATCCATCCATCTCTCACTAACCCATCTGTTTTTCCCCCAGCGTTGGAAAACCAACTCCCTCCACCCCACTTTCTTACTAATAAACGTCATATTAAAAAGGGTTGTGGTTTACTTGGACACGCATAAGAGCTTCCGAAAAAGTTTGTAAATGAATAGGAATGACGAGAGTGGAAGGTGACAGACTTCTGGAAGGATGCATATGGATATAGTTAAAAAAAAAAGTCCTCAAAGAGTCCTTTGAGAACAGAAAGGAATATTTAAAGTTGAAAAGCAGACATTTGTAGAATAAAAAAAAGCTGAATGCAGAGTTTATATTGATGCAGCGAAAAAGAAATCCAATGTCTTTTTCGTTCTGTTTGTTTTGCAGGACCACTGCCTCTGTAAGACTAATAAAGCTAGCTGAGCTAGTTGTGGGGGATCAGTGGTTACGGTGTTGAGTTGCAGATCCACCAAAAGGCCCCATATATTTTGCCCTTGACATCAGTCAAATGAGCAAAAATACTGGATTACGAGTGATTTTATACAATAAACTATGTAATTCACTTCACTAATATGTTGTACAGTACTTTTTTTTACAGTGTGTTCCATTTTGATTCTGGGTCCGCTCTGGGCTTCTTCCATCATGTCACCTTACAGTGTTTTTCTCTCATATCTTTATTAAGATGAAGTTCTTGCAATGTGAAACTCCAAAGCTGCTATCTAGCAACATCTGCTGTTTAAAGTAATAAACAAATACACTATATGTCAGTGCATTTTTGACAAAATGAATTGCTTAAATAGCAAGAATGCATGTTTTACAACTTTGACTCGCACCATGGATTCAAGGATCTGTCATCATTCTTTCCAGTTTTTGCACCAATTCTCAGTACGCTTATTATAAAACAGAATCCTGGTCAGTGGGGTCATTTGCAAGCCACTGGAACTGCTCAATGAAAAAGATTGTGAGAGAGTTTCAGCATCGGTTTTTGGGTCAAACATGCTCATCGTCAACCTGTCTCATAATAAACCTTTAGATGCCATTAGCCACGTTCCAAGCAACCTCAAGGAGTTCTACAGAGTCAAGCAATTCATTACCAACAGCTCAGGGAAGTATGTTAAGATCTAAACCTGGCTGAGAATCCAGATTTCTGCTATAAAAAATGGAACAATTAAAACCATACAGATGTTTCATGTAGAGCAGACTACAGGATGAAAATGGTGTTTTTAGTGGAAATAATACACCATTTTCCCACAGTGTCTAAAGTAGTACTTCTGTCTAGCACATGTGGAAGCACTACAGTGATGTCTCACTGGAAAAAAGGACAAAATATGATCAATGACGGAAATTATTGCTTTGAAAGGCTGTTCAGTAACACGTACGCTATACGAACAAGAATTATTGGGATACCTTACTTTTCCGGCCATATGTGGTTCTTTCCAAATGGCGACCACAAACTTGGAGTCACACAATTGTATAGAATGTTTTTGGGTGCAGTATTATTATTGTTAATTATTATTAAATAATTCATTATTCACTTGAACTAGGAGAAGCAAAACCTGTTCCAGCATGGCAATGCCTCAAATGCACAAAGAAAGCACCATAAACACATGGGTTGTCCTCAATCTTCTTGAACCCCTTTAAGATAATTTGGAATGTTGTGCTCATTTGTTAACACCCTTGTGTTAATGAGCACAAATCTCCACAAGCACGTTCCAAAAACTAAAACTTCTTTACAGAAAAGTAGAGGTTATTATATCAGGAAAATGAAGTTCAAATGTAGAATGAAATGTTCAAAAAAGCTCCTACGAGTTCCAAGTTCAGGTGTATGTAAGCAGTCACTATAAATGAAGTTATCATGTGTGTCATATTACAATACTGTTCCAGTTCATTGTTGGAAAAGATATTTTACAGACTACAGAAGTAAGAAATATATCAGGATTACCTAATTCTAAAAATAGAACAAAAACAAATCTGTGCTTTTCACACCAGACTCTAAATTATTAAGTTTAGTACAAAATAAAGTATTGTAAAGTGTTACCAAGTAATCAGTCCCAAAGCCTTTCAACATATAACAGATTAGCAATATATGTCACAGCACTGCAGCTCTGAAAGCGGTGATCCATTTACAACTATATAACACCAGGGTGCACATTTCACGCTGGCGGCAATGACATCCCGCATTGACAGGGTGAATGTTACCATATATTATACACCTAAATCAGCATTTCCTGTCAAGCAATTTAAAGACATCAATTATGAAGCACTCCAGACGTAGATCGTACATCTTGGCCGAAAAGGAAAGCGACGCTGCACACGGAAACCAGTCACTGACAGAAACTGCGTTCAGGAAGGAAGGCAGTGTTTATGTCTCATGTCCGCAGCAGGGTTGGGAGAAAACCTCCTGCACCTTGGAATTTTCTACATCAGCTAGTATTTGCAGTACATGTTACAATTACAAAAGTAAAAGTAGAACAGCTTATAATAAATCATTCTACAGATAATAAATAAGTAGATTTATTCAAGTACATTATATCTTATTTATTCAAGTACATCTTGATAAATAATCTCTGTATAACCTCTAATAGAACAATGTTTTGGAGTTGCTGGTTCTTAAGCAATTAGGAGAAATCGAGACCATTCCTCTATGAAAAACAATTCCAGCTCATTTTCATTTCATATCATGTCACAACACTTTTAATGAGATTAAAGTCACATCTCTGACTTTCTCCCCTTCAACTGAATCACTCAATTGTTAAATTAATGCTTTTTGAATCATTTTCCTGTCAGACTATCCCTGGTTTTGAAGATTTTAGAGGAAGTAAATGTACATAATTGTGTCATGTTTGTCATGTTTTCCCTTTCATCCGCATGATTAGAAAAAAAGGGTTATTGAACATTAGCTCTACAATTTCCCTGAGGAGTGTAAACATTGTAAATAAATGTCAGTATCAGTCTCTGGCTGTTTTGACTCAACGACAACAACAATAACAAAAACTAAAGGAGTCTAATAAAAGATTGTTTTACCTGCCATGTGACGGCTAAAAGGAGTGAATCAAGTAAAAGTTTAAATAGCAGCCTAAAGGTTTATTTACAATCTAGCTATTAATGTAAATGTAGAATCATTGGATTTAACTGTTACTGAGAGACTGCTACATGTATCAATTGGTATAAATATTTCATTGTAAATGCCTTGCATACATTCAGTAACATGTACATAATACAGACACTGTACGGAAAAAAGTGTATCTCCAAACTGGTACACAATTGTACATGGTGTCTTTGAATGTGCTGGCATTAAACATTTCCCTCCATAAAGTGCATTGCAGTTGAATGTCTTGAGTGGCATGTTATAGAGCTCTGACCTTAACCCTCTCTCTCACTCTACATCAGTACTTGACTTAACTAACCCCATTTTAGCTAAATGAGCACATATCTCTACTATCACACTCCAAAATCTACCATAACATCTTCCCATAACAGTGGAAGTTATTATAAGAACAAATGGGCACTGTTTAAGAAATTAGCATGTTCAAAAAGCACATATGAAATGTATGGTCAGCTGTCCAGAAACTTATTTATAAAGAATATATAAACCATTGAAAAGAACTTGTCAGTTCCAAGGATTTTATGAAGCGATCATAAATATAAATCAATGCAGTGAAGTCTTATATAACTCAACAATGAAGCACCAGAAAGCAAAGGCCCAAAAACAACCAATATTCCTTTTCTGCAAATACAGCAAAATGTGTTTTAAAAATCATATGTACATTATCATTTCACTCTAATGTAATGGCTAAATCTTGAATACTGGCCTAAAATGTGGGTTTGCTTTTGAAAACATTATTTTTGGCCTCATGCTTGAACCCAAAGCTGTAAAGCGTCCTTTTTTATATAAATACAGACTTGTCAGAGGATTAATGCTTCAGAAGGTTTAGATAGAAATGGCTGAAAGTGTACGGATGCAATACCTGTACTAGAAAGAGTGTTTTGTGTGTGGTGCTGGAGATCTGTATTGTTGACTCAGGTTTAATTTGCTCAGCAGGGTATACTGCTGAAACTCGTTTCAGGAAGGCAATGTGAAACACAAAACCCTTTAGCCGAACTGAATGAAAACTCCCAAGTGTCACCAATACCTACCACAATGACAGGGGCTTCAAGGTCTCCACTGATTTTCCTGTTTATGTATTCGGTGTGCCTTAACTCCCCCCATTCATTAATACATGTTTCCTTTTGCAGACATAAACTTTTTGATAAAAGCAAACAGACATACAAATAAAAAGAAACTTGTTGTTTATTATTCTCAAGTTCAGTTTGTTTCATTTGTTCTATGGCATTTAGCAGGTTTTGTTCATTTAGGTTACGTTCTACACATACTGATGCAGAACTGTGGTTTTATATTGCATAGCAGGTGATAACTAGGTAAAATATCATCCTCCCTGATGTATGATCAATCGCTATGAGTGACACTCAAAAGTCGATTAATCACAAAGGAGCTAATCAAACCCAGGAATAAAGAAAAAAAAAACCACTCCAGCTGAAAACCCTCCAACTGAAACGCTAGCTCACGGATAGTTTCTTCAACGCCGCTGACAATCGACCACCTCACACTGTTATTCTAAGACGTGCACAGAGGCCCGGGTTGAAAGAAAACACTCACATAAAGGAAAGGAGAATTAGAGGTTTAAGTGTTCCAGAGGATGCGAAATGAAGCGTGTTAGAAAGTGTGCTAAGTCTGGCAATGACATTTCACACCTGTACACACTTCAAGCTGAAACATTAATCTACATCAGCAAATAATTCACGAGCTGACATGGGTCATTTGAGGAAACTCTGCTTCAAACACTAGGTGTCAATTTACCTAATAGAGTGTGCCATTTATAAAGTCATATTTACAGGGGAGGTGGACAAATTAGTAGCTTGGGTGGCCAGACAAGCAGATTGCTGGGGTTTACCATGTAGTTGCAATTATAACACCCAAAATAACTGCTTTTACAAAATAAAAGCTTTCGTCTGCTATGTTGCTTTTAAAAATTATGCAACTATTAATAGTGCAACACACAGTACATAGCATAACAGTAACTACACACTACTGATTAACCGTCGACTTGCTTAAAAAAGTATAGAGAAAAAGCGTTTTTCACATGTACTGTGAAGACAGCTGACAAAGATTTTTGTTGAGTGCTCTAATGCTTCATTAGAAACTTTGTTAGAGAAAAATTGTGGAATATATTTTGTAAAGAATAATGGTGATAGACTAGGGGTGTATCAGTACACATATTCGTACCAATCTTTTTTGGTACAGGACTTTTGGTTTGGCGCACACATGTACCGAAATCAATCCTTTTTATGTGTGAAACATACCGGTAGTTCCCAAAGTTTGTTTGGTCTCTGCCTTGCACTGTTGCTATTATTAAACTTAAAAGCATACACAACAATACCAGGGGTATAAAAAAGTAACTAAAGCTACTCACGTCGTACTGGAAATATGATTTTTAGTGCACAGTCTACTGATCAGAATCAGAATCAGGTTTATTGGCCAAGTGTATTGACACACACAAGGAATTTAGTTTCAGCTGTTAGTGACTTTCAATGTACAGACATAAATAACACTATACATTCAGCTTGGACTATACAAGACGAAACAGAAAAGACAAGACAAAAACAGACTATACAAAACAATACAGACAATTTAAGACAATATAGACAGTCTGAGTATTAAATAGGATTACAGATTATATGGCAGATCAGTAATGTATATAAAGTGTGAGAGGGCATGGTAGTGCAAATAACAGTATTATGTGTCAGGTATGATAAAGAGTTTACTTTAGAACTTTGTATCTACAGATCTACAGCGGCAGTAGTGTGTGTAACATAAACTGTGATGACTGACAGATGACTAATGGAATTCTTGGGTATGGATTCTTCAATTTGGATTCTTTAGCGTTTGCTTCATAAATTTCAAGAAAGGAAAAAATCCTGACAATTCTTCAAATCGCATGAGCGAATGACAGAAAGGATGGAAGGAATTAAGACATTTGTAAAATATGCTGAAATAAGTAGAACAGTTAAGTAGTACTTATCTTTAGAAAATTTAATATTAAATATAAAACACACACACCCAGACACACACTTACATACACATCTGTATTACCCAATTGCGGTCTAACAATTGTAAACTATTTAATTAAATGTTTCCATATATTCAATTTAACTTAATCAATATAATTTGTGCCAATTTAATTGAGTTGTAAATTTAATTAATATAATAAAAAAATGTACTGCATTAATTTAATTTATTCTATTTTATATATTTTTTATATAAAATATTATTTAAAAAAAAAAGGTTATATATTATTTCACCAAACAGGCATTTTATTTAAAAACTGTGATTAAAATTTTGAATGTTTATGTTCACAAATGTTAATAATAATGAACTGCATTAATAAAAAAAAAAGGATAAGCAATTTTATGATAAGCAATTTTAACTGTGACTTAAAAACCGAGGTACGTACCAAACCATGAAATTTGTGTAGCATTACATGAAAGCAAATACTTTTGTACTTTTATACTTTTGTACTTTTACTCAAGTAAATGTACAAAAGTATTTGCTTACTTGTACTTAATTATCCAAGTTGAGCATCATTTTTTCCTCTCAAAATGTTCCACTTGCTGTTGAACTGACACTGAACTATATGTTTGTGTTAAGTAGATACCACTAAGCGGCATTAGTGGTTCTATCTTAAATGACGCCCTGGGTGAACCAAGCCATGACCCAACGTCTCCCCCATTGATTCGTTTTTTTAGCTTTGAAAAGCTCCTTTCAGCTTCAGCTACAACCACTGGATGAGTATGTTATCTCAGAGCAGTCGACAAATTTTGGATATATTTTGAAAGCTCAATTTATCAACTTTCAGAACCAAGAACTCCTTGACTAATTGTAGCCATAATATACATACAACATCTATATCCTTATATATCTTTTAAATGAGCCTTTAATACTGTACTGGAGAGTCCCCTTTCTAAACTTAGTTCAGGACCTATTCAGTATAATTACAGAAAATATGACATCCCTTTAAATAAAGGTAAACAAATCAATAAGTGCGAGTTTATCTACTATCCATCTACACTAGTTAAGCTGTCATTTTTTTTTTGTTACTACACACATTATGATAAACTACATACTATAAAGTATATTGTTATGCAAGCTAAAAAATATATTGTTGCTCTGTGCATAAAAGAATAGCAAGAAACACTGCATAACCCAAATGATATTGTTATTAGCCTATTTCATTAAATGTTTATATTATGCTCATAACGAGATGAGCTACATACATGCCTTTATCTTTTGCACGTTCCCCGATGTCAGAGAACAACCAGCCACACCCCTCCGAAGCTCTCACTCCTCACGCTCAGCCTCTCCCTTCTATTAATTACCCGCACCAGTTTTCCCCCTTAATCAGGCCCTTCAAAAGAACATTCTCACCATTCACTTGTGGTCCGATCTATCGTACACTCAGGCTCCTTACTGCTCCTGTGCTTTCCTGTGATCCTGTGCTCCAGTTAAGTTTGTTATTTCCTGCACCCTCGTTTCTGAGTTTCATTTGTTTGACTCTTAAAGGTCAAAAAAAAATTTCTCCCGGTTTCCGTTGCCTGGTGATTCGTGACACTGCCTACTTATTTCCTCCTTTTTCTGAATTGGGTTTTTTTTGTCATCCATAACTTTAATCTGGATTCAGCTCTCCTTAGTGACGTGACGTCACTCCAGGTCTTATGAGTTCTCACACGTGAAACCCTGAAGGCTGAGGTGATGTCAACCAACCCCCACCTCTCCTTTCTGAGTCTTTCTGAACGTACAGTATGAGTTAGGGTACTTCTCCAGACATGATATAATAATTGACGTAACCCTGCAAATGAACAGTAAAAAAAATAAAGATACATTTGGATTGAATTGGCTGAGATAATTGTGTGCTCAGGTGTTGTTTGAAAAGGCTAGGTATACAGTGCATTCTCCTTGCCAGCCTATCATTAGGCCTTAGCGTTAAAAGAAAGTATTCACAGCTCTTAATTATTTCTAAATTTTATTGTTATATCCTTATTCCAAAATGGATTCAATTCATTATTTTTCTCAAAATTCAACTCAAAATACTCCATAATAACAAAGTGAAAGAAGTGTGTTTGAAATCTTTGCAAATGTATTAAAAATATAAAGACGAAAAAAAAATCACATGTATTTAATGCCTTTGCCATAACACGACAAATTGAGCGCAGGTCTTCCAAACTTTCTTGATCAGCTAACTGCTTGTTTCACTTAGTCTGTATCAATAAACTACTAAACTAAGAAACTAGCTCACCATGTGTTATTATATTTTGTGCAATATTACGCTCCAACCTATTCGATTCGGTTTCCGGGCAACCAGCTGCTCCATATATCGATCACAAATGCATTCTGCGAAAAGTTTTTAACATTCAGCGAAGCCTACAGTAACATAACACAATACAACCAGCAAAATTATAGAGCAAATGACCCAAGACTACCCGGCGATAAAAAGGCACTCTGCTGCCTACACATACTCTAATGGATTATTAAAACTCTGTCGAATACAGTTTATATCAGCAAGACAGACAGGATCAGCTCTCCAGAGCTTATTGTATTTCACAACAGTCGGAAGGGATGTCAGGGCTTGCTATTGGGAGAAATGCTTTTGCTCTCATGGTAAGTGAAATGTTGCGCTGAAGGGCATTGAATTATATTGAGTCATTCACTTTTGGTTTTCAAAAAATTTCCTCACAGGCTCGAGCATGTGCTCCCGAGCATGCTGAAGCGTATTTTCCAAGCTTCTCCTTGCCAGCCTATCATTAGGCATTAACGTTAAAAGAATTGCCCAGACTTACATTCAAAGCCTAGGAAAGTACACAAAAGGTAATGTTTATTTAGTTGTTTAATTACTGCAGTGATGTGGCCATTGTAATGAAAAAGCCAATTCTTTGTTCACACACACGCAAATTGCTATTCAATAGAGCCCAGGCACAGAAGGAGCTGAGTGATGACTTTGGCTTGCCAATGAGTCCTCTTAATGTGCCATTAGTTAAAGAGTATTCAGGTAGTGAAGATGGCTCTCTAGGGTGCTGTATAACACTGCAATTTGCTGAAATCTCTTACTATGTACTTTACAACGAAAAGGTTCTACATTATTTAACGATAACTGTAGAATTCATTCATTTATTCATTCATTCATTCATTTATTCATTTTCAATAACTTTCTAATAACTCAAATTTTAACCATCAGCAAAACAGTGGATCTGGAGCCTGAATCCATTGCAGGCTACAATGCATGGTTATACTCATTCAGACTTACAGTACAGACCAAAAGTTTGGACACACCTTCTCATTCAAAGAGTTTTCTTTATTTTCATGACTATGAAAATTGTAGAGTCACACTGAAGGCATCAAAACTATGAATTAACACATGTGGAATTATATACATAACAAAAAAGTGAACTGAAAATATGTCATATTGTAGGTTCTTCAAAGTAGGCATCAAGAGAATGCAAAGCAGTAATCTAAGCAAAAGGTGGCTACTTTGAAGAACCTACAATATGACATATTTTCAGTTGTTTCACACTTTTTTGTTATGTATATAATTCCACATGTTAATTCATAGTTTTGATGCCTTCAGTGTGACTCTACAATTTTCATAGTCATGAAAATAAAGAAAACTCTTTGAATAAGAAGGTGTGTCCAAACTTTTAGTCTGTACTGTAAGTGAAGTCCATATACTGTCATGTATTTTAGAAAGTGGGATAGAAACAAGGAAAACTTAAGACCCAAGCTCAAGACTGGACTGAGTCATCTAATGGTGAACCAACAACACTACATCCTGTACCACACTTTTATTTAGATATTTACATACCATTAATGAAGGACTGCAATTTCATTTTCTAGAATTCAAGGCAAAAATATATTGCATGGGTGAGAATTTAAAAGATATATTACCTATTTTTTGAGGTTTGAATCGAGTGGAAAAAGGTATATATTCCCAAGTTAAAGTTGTGTACTTACGGCACACCCCCAGTCACACTGGTGTAGTTCAGCACTTTTTTGAGTGTGTTTAGCACACCTTAAGATATAATAGCACTGGAAGTGTTTGTCAAAATTAAAGTGTTTGTTTAGCAGAAAAGTGCTCACCCTACTTTCAGGAGATCACAAGCTAGAATTACAAATTCCAAAGATGCCAAGGCAGAGTGTCCAAGAGCATAGAAAAGGGGGAAATGGCATGCTCTCTTCCTTGTCAATCAGATCACCCAATGCAAATAGATTTACAATATGAGATATGTACATTGTATGTACAACTGAACAAAGTTATATACAGTATATATACAAAATGGTATATAGATATATAGATAATGATCTAGGATGATGTAAATGTTCAATTATATACAGTAAACAATATTATACATAAATGATACAGAATGTACAGGTTTGAGCTGAACTAAATGATGATTACTGGTAGTAAAATCAGTAAAGCATACATTTACATCAATCATTTAAGAAAATCTTTGACAATATTTATTGAGTGTCAACACAGTGTTTTATATTCTTTGCATTTTTCTTACTGTGATAAAAAACAGCATTATGAGGTTCTGATTATACCAGAAGTAAAAGTTCAACAGTGCTATGGTATAGATTATAATAAACGTGACAGTTACAGTAATTGCACAAAATTATGCATTAAAAAGTTTACTTGTACCAGTGAAAATGGTTTTCCCTGATATTAAAGCAGCTACACCACTTTTCCAAGGTTAAGGTCTGCAAGGTCTGGCTTGAGTTGCATAAATTATTCTGCTGCCTGTGACACCCTAATTTAAGCCCTAGCACACATCTCCTATATAATCTGTCATACGGATTTCACCTGCACCCTTCGAGAAGAAACAGAGGAGGACATGGCCATGGGACCTTTAACCCTATGAGTGAGTATCTCAGTTTTCATTGTTCAAACTCCCTCTCTATAATGATCTCATTCCCACTCCATAAACCAGCACCCTTCATGGTGTACCCTTGCATTCTTCAATATGATGGAAACCTCTTATGGTCTATAAATGTCTCACTTCTCTCTAATCAGTACAAGCATGTGGTCTGAATTACACAATCGTACCTTTATGGGTGTCAAATAGACGAGGTGGCTCATGGAATATCTTCCTATGTCTTTCTTCTTTGTTCTGCATCGAGCTTATGTGTGGTTTAAAGTCTTGAACTTTATATTACAAAACAAGTAAAAATTTTTGGCTGCTGCTATCGATTATTTAATATTCAAAAATTCTAACAATTATTCCATAGATTAATCAAATAATCTGATAAAAAGTAGTTTTTGATTATTAAAGAGCAATACTAAATAAGACAGAGAAAATAAAATTGAACATGTAATTTGTTTCCTTTTTAAAAAAATGTAAATTTTTATTGCTAAATTTGCAATACAAGAATATCTGTGAAAACGATGTGCATTTAGTGCATTTAATTTCCGTATTATATCAAAATACAAAGAGGTAAGAGGAGGTTCTAGATAAATATTTGCATAATGAAACTCATAATTATTTTTACACATGTATTTGTTTATTAAATCCCGCACAGTATCGTGATGTGGTTTTCTTGTCTCCGGAAAAGCAGCTTCAAATTTTCCACGCACTAAATCCGTGTATTTATCGCCTGCTTTAAAAACGTGGAAATGCACTGTATATAATCAAAAATATAAAAATCTATTTCAAATTACTTTAAAAATGGTAACCACACTATATGGTGTGTTCTTTATGTTTTAGTTTGAAATGATCCCAAACTTTGGAAACTTTCTGCCGTTTTCTTTGGCTTGAATTATCTCTTCGCTCCTCGCTGTTTTCTCACCGTTCCTTCATTTTTTTCATTCTGCATTTCGTTTTCTGTGTTTACATGTCCAGAGCGCTCAAGAGTTTAGCATGTGGTGCATCAATAATAATGGTCCGTGGAAAACACAATGCTTTGTGTGTAGTTAAATAGACTAAACAAAGCAAATAATTAGCCTCAAAGTATTTTTGTAAACGAATTACTCGAGAAATCGTTTCAGCCCTAGTTTTAATATAGCATTACATAGCCTGCACAACCTCATTTTCTTATCCTGGGTTCGTCCCTATTCTAGTTAAGTGATTAGCAGAAAGATATATATGCTCCTGTTTGTTTTGATTGCTTAGCCATTTCCTGGCCTTGATTGCAGAACGCTGATAACAAACAACGTGAGCAACGCACACTACCGTTCATGACAGAGCGCTTCCTGGCTGTACAGATAAGGTTTCAAAATGAGTAGCCAGTTACTCAACAAGAATTCCTCAGACCCAAAAAGAAACAACAAAATGCCACAGAGCTGAATAAGATTTAGGATTTATTTATGCACATACTGCAAATAGGGTAAAAATGTCTGTTACCTTCTCCCTTTTAGTTATGCTGCTATAGCGAGTCTTGCTGGAGTCCCCAACTGCACAGTGTCTTTAACTTTTATACAACAATAAGGATACTTAATAATTCATATCTTTCTCTCCCTGTCACCTCTCTTCTTTTTCTTTCTCTTTCCCTCTCGGTCAAGTAAAAAAGCTCCTGAGATACCAGTGTTCCTGCCCCTCTCCTCTCTTTAGGATCCATGAAATTAGAGAGTAGCACAGGAGCTTTGAGGATGGATTTGGACTCTACTTAATGTCAACAGTCTGCTACAATGACTCAGAACTACAGTTTCCATTTGATCATCACTGCACACCTCAACAACATTTAACTCTGATGAATAGACATTCCATGCCACCCAGAAGAGGAGGTTTCCTCTGAAGTCTGGTTCCTCTGAGGGTTTCATCAGCGACATTAGAGACAAACTTACAATTATAAGGAACATCTTATTCATTCTTTATTACTGCATTATCTGTGCAAAAGCTGCATTAATACAATTTCCATTGTTGAAAGTGCTACACAAATAAAAATTAATTGAATTGACTAAAAAAAATTTTTTAGGAATGTGGTCAAGAATAGCATTTGTGTAAAGAAGAGTGATATGAGAGTTTAAAGATAACAAATGATATGAGGTGCAGTCAGGGTTTCAATTCATTTCAAAGGTGTTCAATAGGGTTGAGGTCAGAGTTCTATAGCAAGCCACTCAAGATCTTCCACTCCAACCCATGGAGCTCCCTTTGTACACAGGGGCTCATGCTGGAACAAGTTTAGATTTTCTAGCTCCAATAAAAGGAAAATGTAATGCTGCCACATCCAAAGACATCATATACAATTGTGTGCCTTTAATTTTGTGGCAACAGTTTCAAGAAGAACCACATACTTTATGTCTGAAAAAGCAGGTTGTCCCAATATTTTTTGTTTATATACTGTAGTGTACATCCACTTTTAACTGAATAAGAATTTAACACTTTTTCTATACTTTTTTAAAAACTTTAAGTATAACTCTGCAGTACTTTCGATAGCCTTGGTTATGAAGTTCTGTGATCTTTACCACTGGCCATTGTTTCCCTTTAGTCTTCTATTTCTTTTTTTTATGTCTGGGCTTTCTTTAATTATTACGCTATGTATTATTCATTTATTATCACACTGTTTTATTATTGTGCTGACGTGTCGAAATATGAATATGTTGTACTGCTTAATCCTCAGAAAATCATAGAAATTGTCGCACCAGCTGCTTGTATGTCCAGGTCTTATTGGAAATCTCTGCTGTACAGTTTGTACCAGCAGAGATTTCCAATAAGACCTGGACATACAAGCTTAAGAATGCATTTCTGAATTTCGCCTTCTCCACAGCACAGTAAACTGGCTATTAACCTATTTTTGACACGTTTGAGAAACCGTTTATAACACGCTATTGAGACAGACTGGCTGGAATTCTCTAGTGCGAGGTTTCAAATCGAAAAGCAGTTTTGCAAATTGATAGATATTTTTGGAAAAGGAAATGTTTCGAAAACATCTTAAAGGTGCAAGAGTACTTACTTAGTGCCAGTCTCTTGATAATTTTACACACAAGTGACTCTTGACTTGCAGGAGGTTATGAAAAAAGCAACAGTTCTGTGTGTGGAAGCACCTTCTTGAAAAGAGAAAAGAGTTTTAACAGCAAGGAAGAGTACAGAAACTCATTTAATCACTATTTACAAATGTGGTGAGCAGAAATGCATTTTAGCATACACATAAAATGGACCTTTGATATGTATGAGCTATGACAGCAGAAGGACATATTTACCTTCATCTTTAAACTGTGGCCTGTGCACAAGTGCAATAAATAGCTGAGAAATCAGATTTTGAAAAATTACTTCTCCTACAGTATTCTTGGCCTAGTTTTTTTTTTTTTCAGTCATTTTAAACACACTCAACTGTAAACTTGCATCATCCGCATTACGATTAAATATTTCTTCTAACTATGCATCTTTACTGAAAATATATTATACAATATATATAAAATTAGAATTTATTATATATATATATATATATATATATATATATATATATATATATATATATATATATATATATAGACAAGATACAATAATCAGGCATAACATTATGACATTATAACATTATGACCGGTGAAGTGATATAACACTGATTATCTTTTCATCATGGCACCTGTTATGTGGTGGGATTTATTAGTCAGCAAAGGAACATTTTGTCATCAAAGTTAATGTGTTAGAATCAGAAAAAATGCCCAAGCGTAAGGATTTAAGCAATTATGACAAGGGCCAAATTGTGATGACTAAACGACTGGGTCAGAGCATTTCCAAAACTGCAGCAACAGGGTCAAGGCTAGTCATTGTTAGTCCAAGGCTCATTGTTGCACACAGTGAGCAAAGGCTAGTTTGTGTTGTCTGCAAAACACACATGCAGGTGGTCATAATGTTATGCCTGTTCGGCGGCCATAAAGTGATATATATATATATAAAATTTCTTTTTTTTTTTTTTGGCCATTGCAACAGGTCCAGATGATCATTAGGATCAGGCAGAGAAACTTATATTACTGTAAATGCATGATATATCACTTGTTAATCGTTATGACAGAAGATTGCAAAATGCAAAATAGCTCTCATAAATATTTTACAGTGTGCCATGAGAATCCTGTTCAATCCAATTATGTTTCTCTGTTTTGTTGAATTCGCATCGTTCACATATTCCAACTGGAAATCATTTCGTGGAAACAATGCAGGCTGCTCCTAAACGTGTAAAAGCATAAGTTCAATGTGTTTTTAATACACTGCAAGCCACTCAACGATGGTCATATAAAACTGTGCAACTTGTGCAGCTCTTATCTAGAGGTTAATACTGTGTATTCTATAAGACGTTACAGCACTGCAAGCTTTTCCGAAACAATGACGAACACTCGCTTGGAAAATGTTCATGGCAGAGCATGCGAGCCGTTTCGGTGCATGGGCACGTCTGGCAAAAAAACAACAGACAAATAAAATACTTCAAACAGCCTGCAGGAATCAGTAAACCAGATGTCATCAACCACTAGGGATTAATGTTAAGACCCTCCGCTTTCATCACATATACACTCATATACACACGTATACACACAAACACACATGCAGTTCACTCTGCAAGAATTAACATAACAGGAAGGTGCTAATTCAAGGACAGCATGCTATTTTCCTATGTAGAAATAAAGTTTGTTGATTAAACCCTATTCTTCAGGTTATTTTCCACTGGAGTTATGCTTAATTATAACTTATTTGCAGTTACACACTGAATCATCTTTAATAAATACATTCAACTTATTGGTGAAAGTTACATCACTTTTTACTTACTGTGCTACTGTATATTAAATCATAACCACCCATTAACATTCATCAACTAAATGTAGACCTTTCACAATTATATAGTTTGTACTGATTATTATAATTAATGTTCTCGTTGTCTTTTTCATTACTTTTTGTAAACTTGTTACTTGTTCTTTACTTCCCATTTATAAAAGAAACACAGTGAGGTAATCCTTTTTATCCGAAATCCATTTAATATACACCAATTAGCTATTTTGACAATAATGGCTGTATGTTAAGTTATTTTCAGAAGACAGTAAATCTGTACTGCTATACAAGCTGCACATTGACTACTCTAAAATTTATCCAAGTTTAGTTTCTATAGTATTGTCCGTTGAGAAGATATACTAAGATGGTTGCTGTAATGGGTGGAGTGTACTCACTTTTGTGGGATACAGTATGTGGAAGAGGGTAGATAATGCTTTCCACATAGAATGTTACGCTGCCCTGTGTCAGAGCATAAGCAGCAGTTCACAAATAAAACCACATAACCCCACTATAACATTTATTCTAGCCATGTTGAGTTTGAAACTTCAAATGAAAATGTAGGATTGTGATTTTTGCAATTAATCTAAATAACCTCAGGTTTTTCTTTTTTATAACTGTGATTATTACTATATAGTAATTGCTATCGGTCTACTGTACCTAACCGATCACAGCATGATATAATAATTTTCAGTCCCTGTTTTCTAAATATGTTTAGGCTGGAGATAAATGAAAATTACATTTTGGTACATGTACAAATCAGAAAGGGTTTAACAGGGTTGAGGTCAGAGCTCTGTAGCAGGGGATCTTCCACTCCAACCCATGCAAAGCATATCTTCATAGAGTTTGCTTTGTGCACCAGGGTATTGTCATGCTGAAACAGGTTTGGTTCTCCTAGTTTAGTTAAAAGTGCAGTGAAAATTTCATGCTATGCAGCTAAAGACATTCTAAACAACTGACTTAAACATTCTACACAATTGACTTAAACATTCTACACAATTGAAATCACTTCATCTTTGAGATAACAGTTTGGAAAAGAACGACTTTTGGCTGGGAAAGTTAGGTGTCCCAATACGTTTGTCCATATAATGTAAGCATTGTGTCTTATAAAAAATCTGATGTTAATATACAATGGAATATAAGTCAATAGAGAATATGTATAATAAAAAATGGCCATTTTAACCCCTATTATGCATATTAAAGCCTGTAAACACACTGTATACTATTAAGTCAAAACGTTCACAGAAGGTGTCTGCATTACAGACAGGACATCATAAGTGGCTTTTTTTTCTAACATGAATTACACAGCACACTATCTGAGACCCACTGTTCTCACTATAGCACACACAGTATCGTTACAGAAAGCCCGAGCACAGAATCGCCATTCGCTGACCCCTCCAAGTCTCCGAGAGTGACATCATTTATAATGAGCGCACTTAACCCTCCGCGATGGATTACGCTCTATGATGACAGTTTGTAATTCGAGTGTGGCTGCTTATGTCATGTCATTTTCTTGCCTTTTTGTTCGGTTATGTTGGCAGGCCACAATCTGTCCCAGAGACACTGAGGCTGTTGTTTCTGTCTGTGGCCAGAGCTCGCTGCACTGAACAGCCTGGCACTGCAGGCCTGCCCCAAACAGGTCAAAGGGAGAACAAAACTGTTGATTTAACACACAGTCCTGGCATTGTGATCCACTAGAACTGGATCAGTGCGTGGAAATGTGAATTACTTTGGGCTGTGGAAAATGGACATGTACATTCTTGAACATCAGAGGAGGAAAGAAGTCATCTTGATGATCGAGACCCAGAAATAATACATCCAGTAGTTACGTTTCGATTTGAATTGCACACAAAATAAGATTGAAAATTCACTCCTGGGTATTATTCAAGGATATGAAAAATCTAATGTCCTGATCCGCGTTAAATTAAATGTTTGCTACAGTATAACTTGATGACTCATGCTGGCATCAGTCTCCCACTAAAGCAGCCAAAATCAAGAGCTGCAAAACAAGCAGCCAAGGGGGTTGATTTGATTGAGCTCAGTGCCGGGTGTGGTGGGTTTTAATGACAGGCTGCGCAGGGGCATGATGGAGCAGATATAAACTCTATGGCTCATCCAGCACAACACTGCAGACACTTGCCACATGAGCAGCAAAGGGAAGAGACAGGAAATGGTCTCTGAATTCCCCCAAGGGAAAGCCAGAGAGGGTAGTAACCTGTAAACTATATGCTCCTGGCAGGAAGTCAAACTGGAATGTAGGGTCAAGAAGAATAAGTAGGGTGTCGAGCTCTTGAGTCCATAGTGGCCTGCTATGGGACTAATATTAAATCCAGTAGCATATAATGAAAAGTGTGCGTACACATGGATAAAAAAGTGAAAGTGATTAAGGATAATTTACTAATGGTATTAAATAACATTTATTCATTTGCCAAACATTTACATTTAAACTGAAAATAAAAACAATGGCGATATAGTCAGGGGGCTTAAGTGCAAAGGTCAATGCAAAGGTCCCAGCTGAGACTCTTTGTTTGTGCTTGAGATGACTTGAGAAAAAAAAAAACTTGAGGGGTCTAGACTTAAAAGGGAACTCTCATCTGGGTGATACACATTAGAAATCAGTAGGCTTCTGGTACCACCATGAAATTCTTGGCCTGGATTGGAAAATGCCACATCCAATAGAAAATGGATCCTATGATTCTATGTAATTTACTAAGAGCTAATCCCCAAAACTGACTCATCTGAATATAAATGTGATTTTTTTCCCTCTACAAAAATGTCCTATGAGGTATGCATTGTACTGATTTTATTTTAAGAAACTGTCACTCATATTACACTTCTCAAATTTACACAGACATAAACATTCCAGTGGAGGACCGATATAGCACTAACTGTTTCAGTTTTCTACAAAATCTCTCATTAGATACCCCGGTATACAAATCATCGATGTCAGCAATGCAACGGATCTGAAAGTGATGATCTTTAATACTGAAGCGTTCTGTATGAACATATTTGTAGATGAAACCTGGCCCTAAACCTGACCATAAATCTTTCTTTTCTTGCTGATAAATTCAATAGAAATTAAATGTTTACTCAATACTATGTATATGTCTGTGTATCTGTGAGTTAATATATATCCTACAACACAAGTTTTTAAGTCATCTATAATTAGACAATAGGCAATAGATGAACAAAAATCACCTTGGAAGTACTCGTATTCAAAATATTTACAATGCTAGAATATATCTAATGTCAAATATTTGCATTATTATATTATTATTGTCCAATTATTTCTCATGTAATAATGTTGACAACACAATAAGATGTTCTTATAATAGTAATATTACTCTGAAAAGAGTCAAACTTCATACTGTTATACTGAAACTTGAAAGTAGCAATATTCTTTACAAAATAATTTATTTTGAAAAATGTCAACAAAAAATGTATACTAGTGCTTGCAAAACTGGTATTCTGAAACCAGTACAATTATTTAACAAATTTTTCTGTACTGGAATTTTTGTATATTAAAGTAATGATAATATTATTTATTAAAAAAAAAAAAAAATGTTTTCAAAATGTGTCCTGTTATTCTAACAATATTTAGTGGAAAGAAAGAAAGAAAGAAAGAAAGAAAGAAAGAAAGAAAGAAAGAAAGAAAGAAAGAAAGAAAGAAAGAAAGAAAGAAAGAAATTGTAGTCTAGTCAAGTCAAGTCAAGTTTATTTCTATTGAGCTTTTCACAACGGACATTGTCTCAGAGCGGCTTTATAGAATTTAAGAATCAAGGTAAATGGTGTATATTTATACCTGATGAGCAGCCATGGTGACTGTGGCGAGGAAAAACTCCCTAAGATGTTATGAGGAAGAAACCTTGAGAGGAAACAGACTCAAAAGGGGAACCTATCCTCATTGGTTGATATCAAGATTGTGATCATAAATCTTTAAACAATACAGAACACTGGAGAGTGAGAACTAACATGAGCACTGGAGTGTAAGATTATGAGTAATGTTCTTTCTACAGTCTACAGTAATCTGTAATATATATACAGTAATATATATATATATATATATATATATATATATATATATATATATATATATATATATATATAGTATATTATTAATAAATATATATGAATTATGAAATACTTGTATAAAAAAAGTATAAATCTTTTGTTTATTGTTTACTGTTTTCATTAATATTATTTCATTTATAAAATAATTGTATTTTATTTTACCTATTTGTGAGAAAGACCACTGTACTGTATTTTATCAGAGCCACAGTGTTAAACCTACAGTACTGCTATTACAGTATCTATCTATATTCGGTAATTACTGGTTTTTTCACCATATTTAATATAAAAATATAGACAAGTGAGTAATCTACAGCAAACTGCTCTTCATTCTTAATGAATCTAATTAAAGGCACTCAATTGCCAATAAGGAACTTAATGAGAAACATACAGGGAACAAAGTTTGGAGTATTTTATCTCTTGAGTATAATGCAAATATAAATACATAAAAGAAACCAAATTATGTTATTATGTATTGGTTAATTGCACTGATTCTTGTTTATTCCGCTTATTGTGTTTTTGGAAGAACTGAAACATGGGGAGGAATAACAACCTGAATATCAGCAGTAAATTGTGTAATAAAGTTCTCCTACCTGCTTACAAAGAAATGAAGAAGTTGAAGAGGAGCTGTCAGACCAATACACCGCCAATACAATAATGAATAAAAAACAAAAAAAACAACAAAAAAAAAAGTCTTTCCGACTTTTATAAAGTTTTGACCAAACTATCTTTCGCTGAGAATCCTCTTTCAGTTTGCCCTCTTTGCATTCCCCGGTAAAGCTGAGATCTCCGTGGTGAGAGTAAGCGCAGATACTTTCCACAATAACATCTGGTTCTTGCCCACCGCTGTCCTGAAGTCCTCTCCTAGTCCACAGACTGTGTTTTGGAAGCGGAAACGAAAAAGCGCAAGAGAAGGTTTGGGCTGTATCCCAAATAACGCCATTCTCCCTACGTGCACTTTAGGGAAAACTGCCTGGATAACAGCAACTCCGCCCTATCTAGGGTTACTAACTCTTTAACACCGAGCTGTTTGAACTTCAACAGCTGTTGTGGCTATTAACATGAAAAGGCAAATATAACACTAAACTTTAAACCCAAACTCATTTCTCTGTTACTTCATGTAATGTTTAATTCTTCAAATTTGGGAGAAGATATTTGAGATTTAATTTACATATGTATTTAATCTCACAAAGTTTCATTGTATTTGATTGAACCAGGAGATATTTCAATTCTCTTTAACTTCTATATAATTAGATCTTTATTAGAAACTGATATAGAAAATCTTTGAAAATTTGAAAACAAATGTCTGGGATTCTGTCGTCAAACTTTTAATTTTAACATTTTGTGCAATTTATAACTGAAAAGACTTCACTTGCATTTTTTCCTTTCAATTTTCAATGCAACAACCAGTTTTCTTCTTCAGTTTAATTCAGATTTATTTGTATAGCAGTTTTCACAATAGATATTGTCCCAAATCAGCTTTATGGAGATAAATATATTATAAAAGATTTTTCCCAAATTCTATCCCAAATGATCAATCCACTGGCAACAGTGGATGAGGAAAAACTTCATGAGATGGTAAGAAACATTGAAAGGAACCAGACTCAAAAGAGAATCCACCCACATCTGGCTGGCACCAAATGTCCCTTCATTATAGTTATCTAATTGTTAAGGTGTGCTGTTCCGTGATTAATGTTTGCAGTCCTATTCCACTGTAGCAAACTGTTGACATTAATTACAGTCCAAATCCATCCTCATAGCTCTTGATTTGTTTACTAATTTTAATGGATTTTTAGGGTTTTCATGTGGAACCATCCTCAACGGCACAAAGTGATGTCTAATTAAAGATAACTTCATTCAGAGCGTCGAGATGAATCAGGAAGATCCGAAGAGAAGAAAGGGACAGGATCACTGGTCGCTCTTCTAAAGGAGCATGTTTAACTTGACAGGAATCTTTTTTATCCATCGGCAGATAGCGGTAACACATAAAGATTTAACACGATCTCGCTCTGAGCAGCGTAAAGCCAGCTAAGACCCTTTTTTCAAACTGCTGCTCTTGCTGCATCACAGGCCAGTGTAATACACTCATCTTATCACTCATCTATCCTCTTCCACATACAGTACACAAGCTTACACATGTCACTGATTGGCTAGTGTCTCTATGAATGAGAGAACAAAAAGTACACCAGTCTTTTCGCCTAAAGTGCATGGGTAGTTTTACTCCGTCGATCTCCATCCACAAGATTTGGACATAATTTATCCTAATAGTTGAAGTATAAGAGTATAAATCGTTTTCTGGTGCAGCACACGAGATCCTAAATTAAAAAAAAATCTTGCAACTTATAAATTAAGACTTATTGAAGGCTATTATGGAAATTTCTGTCATCAGAGCTCCTCTTTGCTCTCATTTTATTATATTAATGTTGTTTCCAAGGCTATTCATAGCTATTGCTACACTTCCTGCACTATGTGAACAATGGATCCAGAGGAGTCGTATTGTTCTCTAGTGTTCTTGCTTAATGACTCAGATTTACAGCACAATCTTACAAATATGTGTTCTTTTTCTGGTTTGGCCAGTCATGAATAATGGGAACAGACACCAAAATCGAACTGCATGCATAGAATGCAATGGCAGTGACTAGTTGATATACTAAAAGGTACAGATTACTCTGTGATATCGACTTGGAGACATAATATACAAACATGTGGCCAACTAAATGAAAAGTTGGTGGGTCTGTGATGTGGTGAGTGCATTTACGAGCCATTAACATCAGTAATACTTATAACAAATATCTTTATGAAGACTAGTGTTCATCCTCTCAATGACATTCCACAGATTTGTAGAATCAGGCGTAAACATACAGATGTGAAAAATTGTTACCCATCTGGATTTAACCATGTGACTGTAATGAGACAGATAAATCAAGATTCATGTGAGTTTCTTGATCCTGTTTCAGCAGCATGTCATCAGTGGCTTCTCTTGGCATTACTTAACAAATAGATATAGGGAAAGTGAATACACATTTTTTTTTTACTGGAAGCAAGTGTAAGACTTTCTGTTAAAATGGCTTTACCCATGTATGTTACCAAAAATTGAATTCACTAATCCCAAACTTAGCGTGTACATGTTGGGAAGTATAGAGAGAGTAGGTTTGGATGAAGGGTGATTTCTTTATATGGAATACATAATGAGCAAATTTAAAAGAAAAACATATCACATTTTGTTTGTTTTAGTTGTCCTAAGAAGGCATTTCTGGTGTGGATAATAGAGATAGCCTTATGGCCGTTTAGTCTGCATTAACTTATTGCTGGTTCAGATAGTGAGGTCTGATTTGTTTTTTTGGTGGTGGGAATGCTGCAATTCGGTTGAAAGAGAAGTGAGACTTGGCTAGACTTTGAGACTTGGTATGGCTAACAATTCACTTATAAAAGCTGAAGGATGTATTGTGAAAGAGAGATTTAAATCAATCTTAAAATGGAGTTGTGCCTGGAGTTTGTTTACAACACAATGCTTATTGTACACCGAAATGTTTTAGTTCTTTAAGAGAAAAAAAATATGATAATGTGTGATATTGTGTGTAACACATTATTTAGTAACACATTAAATAGTAATGCCTTGCTTCCTGTTATGGAGAGGGTGGTCTCATTCAGTAAAGAGCAAAGTTATTTTCATTAAATAAATAATAATATAAAAAAATAAAAATAAAACATGTAATAATATAATAATTATAAGGATAATAGTAATAATAATAAATAATAATAATAATAATAATAATAACTAAAAAAAGGGAAAATACAAAATTAATAATAATAATAATAATAATAATAATAATAATAAATAACAACAATAATAATAAATAACAATAATAATAATAATAAAAAATAATGATAACTAAAAAGGGAAATATAATAATAATAAAAAATAATAATAATAATAATAATAATAATAATAATAATAATAATAATAAGCATCCAGATATTTACATTAGTACGGTCTTACGTTATTTTATAATGAGGAACATCTTATTCAATATTTAGTTCTGCTATTTAAATTTATAAAAAATGTGGAAAATAATAATAATAATAATAATAATAATAATAATAATAATAATAATAATAATAATAATCATCATCATCCAGAATTGATAAATGATATAAAAGGGTGAAAAAAAATAATATAATAATAATAATAATAATAATAATAATAATAATAATAATAATAATAATAATATAATAATCTTGGAATAAATGTTGCGTGCAGTGGTGTTCATGGTGCTTTCTTGCTGCAGAACCACTATTGGTTAATTACCACTGTATGATTTCTTTACAATTCTTTTTTACAAACATAAATCAAAATGTTTATGCAGAACTATTTTGTAAGAAAATCTGAAAGTGAGAAATATTAGCTACACATGAACCCTTATGGAAACAGTTTTCCTAAGAGTATAATTAACTAGATAATGAGTTTATTAGCAGAGATTTGCTATGAGCCTCAGCAGTGTAAATTCTGCTACCAGAAATGAAAACACGTAACTTATTTTCATCAGTGTCCCTGGAGTTTAAAATACAACAAAGACTTGGATTGTTTACTTTGTTTACATGATATTTTTGGCTCTCTCGTTGTCTAATTAAGTAGAGCCTATCTGACATCATCCTCTGTTAGTTTTCCTTTCTAAATGACATTGCGTATTCGAGCAGGCACATCTCAGCTCAGTTTGATACAATGGACGACTCAGCTGTGAGACATAGTGGGCGTTTAAGTTTATAAAGTGGGATCCATATTAAACACCTGGTAAAGAGATTTGATTTGAGCAATGGTGCCCACTCCTTAAACAAGGCATTTATGAACTGCACTTAAAACCTAGTCGTGCAGTATTTTAACAAGCCTTGGGAGAGCAAACCATTCATTTATATGATGTCAGTAAAATAGGAAGTATATACGTTAGACATACATTGTAAATCCAAGCAAAAACCCAACACATGTGCGGAGAAGGGGGGTAATCCAAAGCTAATTACTAAGAGTATGTTGTCCCTAATGAATAAGTGATCCATTGGTTTATCAGTGGGAGTTCATGCAAACCCACTGGATTCCATAGTTTCAACATGAAATGCTGTGGTGTACCCTTAGGAAATCAAGGGTACAAATGGAAAACCAAGGGTATATATAATATGAGACTCCATTAAAATTTATGTTACTCCCACTTGTCACTGAAGAACAGAGTGTCATTGAGACTCAACAGTGATTATATATTTTGTCAAAAGAATTTATTCTGATTGCAGGTTTTGAAAGAAAATGCAATTTGTTGAAAATGTAAATGTACATATATTGCAAAATTGTTAGAGCAGTAGTTTGGCATTACTTGGGTTGCATAGCTGTATATTTAATCATACTGAATGGGTTTCTTACAAGTTTGTGTATCTCAGGAAATTGCCCTTTAAATGCTACACATTTATAACTATAAGGTTGGATGAGCACTGACAAGAGAAGAGCATAAAATTCACGTTTTAATGACGGCATAGCCTAATTATCTTTTTTTTTAACTACTTAAATTTGCTTAAAGTGCTTAGATTCACATGCACAGAATGTACACAACAATTCATTTAGTGATAATAATAGGATACAAACACTGTAAAACTTAATAACAGTAGTAATAGTAATGACTAAATGACAAGAATTACTACTCAAATGTGTTTCATCGTCATATTTATTTATTTATATCAGTAAATATACATTGACAATCTCAAACCAGTTGAGTCACTTTATTTGTGTGAAAATCTTTAAGTATGCACAGTGACTCAAGTTTAAATTATTCAAAAAATATTTATTTAAATCCTCAAATCTACAAACACGATTCCAAAAAAGTTGGGACACTGTACAAATTGTTAATAAAAACAGAATGCAATGATGTGGAATTTCAATATTTTATTTAGAATACTATAAAGATGACATATCAAATGTTTAAACTGAGGAAATGTAGCATTTTAAGGGAAAAATAAGTTAATTTAAAATTTCATGGCATCAACACATCTCAAAAAAGTTGGGACAAGGCCATCTTTACCACTGTGTGGCATTCCCTTCTTTTAATAACAGTCTGCAAACGTCTGGGGACTGAGGAGACAAGTTTCTCAAGTTTAGGAATAGGAATGTTGTCTAATACAGGCTTCTAATTGCTTAACTGTCTTAGGTCTTCTTTGTCACATCTTCCTCTTTATGATGCGCCAAATGATTTCTATGGGTGAAAGATCTGGACTGCAGTCTGGCCATTTTAGTACCCTGATGTTGTAATTGATGCAGTATGTGGTCTGGCATTGTCATGTTGGAAAATGCAAGGTCTTCCCTGAAAGAGACGACGTCTGGATGGGAGCATATGTTGTTCTAGAACTTAGATATACCTTTCAGCATTGATGGTGCCTTTTCCAGATGTGTAAGCTGCCCATGCCACACGCACTCATGCAACCCCATACCATGAGAGATGCAGGCTTCTGAACTGAGCGCTGATAACAACTTGGGTTGTCCTTATCCTCTTTAGTCCGGATGACATGGCATCCCAGTTTTCCCAAAAGAACTTCAAATTTTGATTCGTCTGACCACAGAACAGTTTTCCACTTTGCCACAGTCCATTTTAAATGAGCCTTGGCCCAGAAAAAAATGCCTGCACTTCTGGATCATGTTTAGATATCGAGACCTATAGAGTTTTAGCCGGCAATGCCGGATGGCACGGTGGATTGTGTTCACTGACAATGTTTTCTGGAAGTATTTCTAAACCCATTTTGTGATTTTCATTACAGTAGCATTCCGGTATGTGATGCAGTGCCGTCTAAGGGCCCGAAGATGACGGGCATCCAGTATGGTTTTCCGGCCTTGACCCTTACGCACAGAGATTGTTCCAGATTCTCTAAATCTTTGATGATATTGATCTATCTATCTATCTATCTATCTATCTATCTATCTATCTATCTATCTATCTATCTATCTATCTATCTATCTATCTATCTATCTATCTATCTATCTATCTATCTATCTGAATCCATTTGTACATTTTACATTATTGGATAAAGCATTCCAACAAAAACCTAAATATGGCCATATTCTAATAGACAACCAATACAAATCTGCTTGGATTGTAAAATATCAATAACATACCCATTAGCTTCCATATATCCCTATATTTAGGGATTCAATAATTTTCAAAGATCTCATATTCAGAGATTTTAGCTAAAAATATGTTTCCTATTGGACAATTTTCCAATGCATGTCATAAGCATGTCACAGCAGTTTATTTACACACACAACAGAGCACTGGTAATATTATCTACAAATAAATCCCATATGAAGCATTAATGAATGATTTGTTGACACATGACTGATACACTATAGCATTATTTCATCAGTGATGAGAGAGCTTTACTTTCATCTGGCAGCTGTTAATATCTGGACTTTTTGTATTTCAGCAGGAGCAGCATTAGCATGCAGATGTAGTACAGTCTTGCTGACAGTGCTAATGAGTCATCATGCAGACTGACATTCGGGTCAAATACACAGGATTAAGTACTTAATTGTCCTGAGTTGGAGGGGATTACACCTGCAGCAGAGAAAGGAACAAGAACAATTACTTTTTTCTGCTTCAGATCCATTACTGTAAACACACCTTGGTCAGCTTCTGTGAGTGAATCTCAAAGTGATCCCAAAGTGAGTGTAACCCAAGCAGGTAGAGTTTTTTGGTTTGTTTGATTGATATTACAGTAATCCAGTAAATCCCAATTTGCCTGGAAAAACTCTGAAAACTTGGAAATAAACATAGTGGTGTGTGACTTCTGGCTCTGACAGTTCCACAACCTCAGCTACATCCCTTCAGTTCATAACTGGTCTCAACTAAAGATGAACAAGAGACGTTTGACGTTTTTTTTTTGTTGTTGCAACATTGCCTTTTCTGCCCACATATGATATTTTCTAATAAATCTCTTTTGTTTGGTTTTCCAAAACATAAATAAACTGATAATTTAAACTACTGCCAGTTTTCAACTCTGACTAGGGTGATACTGTTAAAGAAAAATGAATACGTCACATCATATACTTGTATACTATAGTATGTATTTGTATCTTATCACATGCCCTTGCACATTGTCCCATACTCAGTTAAACCCTTATACATTTTAAAACTTTCCATTTTTTTTTGTTACTCTACTGTGGTATTCCAGTCCTGATGAACAGTGTCATGCTGTCCAGGTGACCTGTGAAAAAAAAAATACACCTCATATTTTTGAATATGTATATGTATCTGAAAACAAACAGTGTTTGTTTTTGAATAATGCATTCATATTTGTTCACATTCCTAATAAGTGCCATCATTATATTAGCCAAATGCTGGGTGTTAGAGTTTGCAGTAGATCTGGAAATAGCTTTCCTCTCTCTCTCTCTCTCTCTCTCTTTCTCTCTCTCGGTATATGTGTGCATGTGGGTTGCTCTGGCAATGGACTTGGCTCACTCAGGATGAGTTTATATGTGTATGTAGGAGTGTGAAGCACAAGTGGGCCAGTTCAGACACAGATAAATTTAGTCTGTGTATTTTTATTTTAAAATATCCCAGTCTGCCTTATGTGACAGGTATTTAGGCAAAATAATGAAAGAAAATAGCAGCACCCCTTGCTGTAATGAGTTTTCCCCATGATAGCGAACGAAATATTACACATTGGGTTGCACAATCAAAATGTAAGTGTCTGTGCCGTCTTTAGACCAGAAGCACACTTAAAGCTCGGTTGGTATTTTTTAGTAGCGTAAGTGGTGATGAGCCTCCTCCCACTTTAATAGATCTCTGGGAACAAAGACATTAGCATCAAATGTCATGTAATTGGTTTAATCAGCTCTAATCATGCCAAGGGCATTAATCTAAAGCCAGACGCCCTTCAATCACTTTGTGTTTATTGTTCTTTGTGGCTCGAATGCAAAAAGACACTCGGTTGTGTTACAATCATTCTGCCTGCCTAAAGATGTTGCTGGAGACATAAAACAAAGGTTTCTGCACTTTATCCAGTGCATAAGTATCTTACGGGAGTTGAACAGGTGCCAGTAAGCCCCCAAAAACATTGTGAACATTGACAAACATCAGTATTTATGTTCGAGGTACTAAAGCAACATTCACATTTATTCCCTAAGCCTTACCTCATATCTCACATTCAACTGGTGTAAGGGCAATTGAATATAGCAAGAGTGTGTGGATTATGGATTTATAACTTCAATTCTAAAAAGTGGCTAGAGATTGACTCGGTTATTGCACAACATGATATGTTCGGCTCCCTTCTGTTAATGTGAAAAACAGCAAGCCAAGTCACTGTGGAACCACTAAAGTGTTCCATTCATGTTCGAGAATACAAGGGTTGTATTGTATATTTATAGAAAATAAAATTGGCAAACATAAACTAGACTGTATACTACTGTTCGCCACCCAAAATGGAAGTTATACAAGGAATGAAACACGACAGCGTGTACTGTTTTAGTAAGATGATCCTATATGACTGGGCAGGTGTGATGCAATCTGAGGTAAAGCGGAGTTACTGTTACCTCACGAATGTGGATTGTTTTTCTATAAGAGCACAGCACACATTAATTCCTGGTTTTCCATACAGAGTATATGTCATGAAATGTCCATTAGATGATACTGATGTTGTATGAGAATGATCGTGTTAATATTTCACTTACTTGAAAGCCATAGCTACTGAAATATCTGTGGTTTGGAAGATGATCCAATACAATTTGACCAGTCAGATTCCAGAAATCTTCATTGCAGTCACCTTTCTATGGCTTTATCCCTATTGGTTATGTACGAGTGCTGGACTATTCCGAGTTAAAACATTGCACTTAAAATGTGTACAACTGTGTACAGCAAAGTTGCCTCAGTTTTTTACTGCTCCAAAATCCAGAGGGATACTTTCAAATGGAAAAAACGACTTATGAAATAAATTCGGAACTATTCATTTACATTTTATTTTCAGGTTTTTACATTTCGTTGTTTGCACAACGGCAGCCTGTTTCTGATGAGTGTCACTGGTAAAAACATTAAGTTAATAAGCATGATGATTGATTGGCTGTATATGTCACGCAGTATGGACCTACAAGCGGTGCTAAGATAACTTTAACAGACCAATAAAATTTAACAAAAATAACAATATGACACTGATGAGATATGCAAGTTGTATATCAAACAAACAGCTCATTTGGAAGAGCTGGGTTTGCCGTGAGGAACCACTTAGCAAAGCTGACATCATAAAGCCACAGTGCTAGGGCAAAGGTGAAAAAAATTATTATACTGAATTGATTTATCTCTCCAAGGTAGAAGTGATATAATGCTGTCTGTAGTAAAGCTGACACACATAACTCACTGCAGCATTTGGCCTTCAGCAAGAATTTAAAAAGCCTCATGCTGGCATTTCTATTCATCTTTTTAGTTATTCCTTTCTAGTGCTTGTTGTGAGGCAGCGAGTATGAAGCATCTGATTCTGTACAGCCTTTATTCTTACCTTAAATACAGCAGCTTGATAAAACGTGTCTGTTTATTTAATGAAACAGCAACAATTCTCTTGTGTATAATTCTGACATTGACTATGGGATGTTTTAGACAAGACCAGCATTAAATAGAAAATCATAACTATTAATTAAGAGTATTATATCTTTATATGACAAAAAAGTATTTTTCTTCACACAAACATTAAAGAACATCTTCATCTAATAGATTTTTCTTTTGATTAACTATTATCTTATAAATTACAAATAATTTGAGTTTAAATTGTACCTGATAACTGCTTGATCACCCTGTGTATATCATAAAGAGTGTATCTAAATGACAAAAATAGGCACATTATTTAATCAATTTAACAATGCTGTGAATCAGAGAAATGCTAAAATACCACATTGTGATTTCATGTACTTTAGTGTCTCATTAGGTTGCATGACCACTGTCATAAAATATAAATAATAAAACATGAATACTAACTGAATTGCAATTTTGTTAACCAACAATGACAGGGAAAACTATATTGCAAATTAAACCATATCTGCAAGGATTCATTTGATAGTTATGACTAGGACTATTAAAGAAATAATATAAAAGCAATCAACACTATATGGTCAAAGGTATATGTGACATTAGACCATTTGATTACTTTGTGCTTTTTTAGGATCCCATTCCAGATATTTTTCCCCTTTTACTGTTATATTAACCTTCACTCTTCTGTGAAAGCTCATCACTAAATTTTCACTCATTCAGAAACAAGGTCAGAAGTGTGATCGGGTTCGGACAATAGTGTCAGAAAAGAAGGCCTGGGGTGCAGTCGATGTTCCAGTTCATACCAACGATTTTCAGTGGGGTTGAGGTCAGGGCTTTGTACATCACGCTTGAGTGCCTTGAATCAAACTTTGGCAAAAAAAAAAAAAAAAAAAGCTTCATGGATCTTCCTTTGTATACAGGGGTACTGCGATGCTGGAAAACTTTAAGGGTCTTAGTTCCAGTAAGGGGAAACTAAAATGCTCCAGCTTACAAATACATTTTACACAATTGTTTGGTTCCAACTTTGTGGCACCAAGCACATGTGGTAGAAACACAAAGCGGTGTAATAAATGGTGTCTATAAATCCTTGTGCCATATAGTGAAATTGTAAATATATCTCTTTCTTGTATGCTATATTGTGTTATATTACAAAAGCGAAAAAAAAAAAAACACTCTTTCCCTGAATTTACCTCAAATTTTAAAGGGAAGTGTTTGTCTTTAAAGGCTCTGAATATGATATAATAATCTTTAAATCAAATAAGAATTTGTGGGTACAGTTCTTACTATTTTCAATCTTTTACTTCATGCCAGTGTTTTTATACACACAGGCAAGAAACCTGTAAAGGGTTTAAATAAAATAAGTTTATATCATTTATTAAAACCATCCTTTTGAAGGTTCATGCAATTCCCATAAAAAAGAAACACTTAAACCAGAAGTCGGATGAGATGCATCCCCTGTTAAGGCTATCAAAGGCGAATTGTAATAAACAGTAAGGGAGACCAGATTCTATCAATTAACTTTGATATAACAGAAGGAAACTTTAAACAAATGGTGGTAAAAAACAAATAAACACATTTAACTGTCGCTGCAGTGTGAAGCCATATGAGCCCACAATAGAGAAGCAAGGCATGGCATGCAACCTTTTTATACACAATATATCTCTGGAGAGTTTGGTCATGACAGTATAGATTATTGTGAATGTGCTCTTATTTATTATTTATCTTCAATAACTGCTTTTTCCTGGAAGGTGGTTATGGGCATGAGGTGGGAGAACCTTCTCACAGACATTCCCAAAATCATTCACACTGAGTGAGGGACAAAAATTGTGCCCCATTTTTAATCAAAATATCTAGCATTTTAGAGTACATTATAGGGTGTGTTCAAAATGACGCTTTCATATTTGCTTCAATCCCCATTTATCTTTGAGTATGGCCCTCATGCTGTCCATCTGTAAACACATATAGAGGTTACAAACAACACACTACAGTGTACACTATTACTTTCAACCTCATTCTTTAAGATGTCGACAAGTTCATTCATGTCCAAAATAAACCTGTAGAATGTTTTGGTTTT
Source organism: Silurus meridionalis (assembly GCF_014805685.1). NCBI lineage: Eukaryota > Metazoa > Chordata > Actinopteri > Siluriformes > Siluridae > Silurus > Silurus meridionalis. The sequence continues at coordinate 9,427,557 of NC_060896.1, read as the reverse complement.
GTCAGCTGTGTTTTTCCTATGGCGAGGTGAGACTTGTGAGTCTTGTACAGCAATCCAATGTCCAGTAAAAGCCAATCCCCCTTATCTGAAGGACACACACTCTGTTAAACCTGAGCTGCTCTACAGACCTATGAAAAATGGAAGATCTTCTGTAAAATAAGGTGGGTGGGTTTGCAAAAGGACTGTTAACAACACGAACGCTTGAATATCATAGTCACCATGGGAACAACAAGCAAATAATGCCTACGTTCAAGCTGTAATTGAGGTCGGCACTGAGACGATGATGTATGAGAGGTTAGGACAGGAAGAGAGGCAGCGGGACTGAGAGACGGACAGATTTTTTTTTAAGTAGAGCCTCGGGGGTCCAACATCTGAAAGCGGCTAGTCCTGAGGGCTGCTTCCACTGGGAGAGTGTCAGCATTGATTGATGGACTCCATCATTATATCCATCTTGCCATGTTGCTCATTGCTTTTCAAAAGCAACTCCGACGTCGGTCAGTGATCAAATGACTAAAGACGGCGTATCTCCTGCTGCACATATACCTGGAAAATATAACGCTTTGAAAAGGTTACAGGAAGTTGTAAAGCATGTCATGACAAATTATATACAAATGTTATACTTGAACTTTTTAGTTACTGAGTTGTAGAAATACATCATCTGAAAAAGCATTGCATGTGGACATGAGCATACATATTAGTAAGGCTGTGAAATCATGTAATATTAATAATTAAACATATACAAAGAAAGAGGTAAAATATTTAGACTAAACATGCATTAGGATATCTACAGGCACTTTTTCACAGTTCTTAGCAGTAAAAAGACATCACTAAGCATTTATCTTACATTTGTGTATAAATATCTGTGAGCACCAGCTGCCATGTTTTAGCTTCCTCTCCTAGAGAATTAGAGAATGGGAAAATGTCAAGGTTTTTTTCCCAGACTTCAGCTGATCCCAATGGTCAAGTTCTGTGCCCACTGTAATCTCACAGTCTGCATCAAGGCTGATAAGAATGAAACTCAAAGTGACTTATGCTGTTGTAGCTAATCTGCCTTCAATATTGGAATGTATTTTGAGATGCTTTTTTGCCCACCATGGTTGTTAAAGAGTGGTTGTGATATTGAATTATGATACACTTCTTGTCAGCTTGAACTTGTCTAGATATTCTCCTCTGACCTTCCACTGAGTTGTACTTGACTGAACATGATTTAAACCAATGCTCTGTCATTTTTAGGCAAATGAAATCCATTTTACCTTTCATAATAATGCTTACAGCATTCTTTGCAATAAGAACCTATTATTATTGAAGGGATATAATGGCATGAATTTGTATGAATTTGCTGCAACTTGCCATGCAAAGGAGTGTGAAAGATGAGTCTTTTTCTTTCAAACAAAGAAACTCATTTATTTTCCTCCAGTGATCACAAGGTGTCATGGATCTTTTTCTGACACTCTCCTTCTGATAAGCACAGTACACCGATTACCCCTTCTCCTTGTTGATGGAATGTAGCAGCAATGCTTGAATTAAACCAGACAGAACAAGTGATAATGGCACTGGGAGCAATATTCATGAAGGATGAAAGTGTACTGAATTTTAATATCCGGCTTATTATTCAAGGAAAACTTCAAAAAAACACTAAAAGATATGCATGAATAAAAGTGCTATTGCCTAACTATCGTGCAGATTTTCAATCTATTGCATAAGCATTAATAATACTTAGAGAGCTACATTTCGTTTCTAATTTAACTGCTACTATTCACAAGTGTCATCATGGAGAAATTGTTAGCCCAGGTGCCAAGAATAACCTAACAACTAAATATATTTTTTTCGTCTTTCGTCAAACACCAAAAATACCAAATGTGGTAAGGCCCTTGATAGGGAAAAAAGTTTACCTGGCCAATCAATTTATTCTTTTCAGTAAAAGACCTCTTATGATTGAAAAAATACACAGTCACCTTGCAAAAGCACTTTACATGCAGAAGAACACCGTCACTCAAAGCCATATATGTTTCCGCCTTTTTGCTGAACGCAAAAATTAAATGCTTCGTCATTACAGACATTATCAGAAGAGGATACAGAATTTTACCACATTAAGTCACTTCTCACAAAAACTCAGTTACAAACTAAATTTTTTGTTAGTTTTTGATAATACACATAACTGAAATCTAATTTGAACCACATAAACTTTAAAGATTTATCAGTTAAGTATGAGTTACAGTTTTAATGCATATAAATACACAGCTTAATCTTGACCCTCACAAGGGCTAATTCACAGCAGTTACTGTATTTTCCACTAAATACAGTGGTCCCCTGGAACTCCCCCCAGTTTATGTCCTAAGACGCCCCGTGAGGTCCGAAAATCCACGAATTTTGGACGCACCCCCGCAGCCCCTATGGTATCTTAGTGAATTAATCTAGACATTATATCATTTTAGTACAATAATGTTATTTAAACATTTTTTATGAAATTTGTTAATGAAAACATAGTTCAAAATGTTATTTCTAACGTTCCTGAATATTCAGTCCTGCTGTGGATTCCCTATTTAGACAACAGTATATCAGGACAGCTGACTTTTAATCTATATGTGGTTCTTTTCAAACTGTTACCATAAAGTTACCCAAATATGTGAATGCCAATGCCACTGCACACAATGCGTGCTCCATGGAGATATGGTTTATACAAAAATCTTGAGTGGTCTGCTTTTGTCAGGCGGAAGAACGTGCCGGAAACCGAAGTGCAAATAACAAAGGTTTTAATGAACATCAAAGGGCAAATGGTAGAAAACAGCAAACCAAACATAAACTCCAGGTTTGACTAAACCTGGTGAACACAATGAAGAGAAAAAGAGTTTGTAGAACTTAACAGAGTCCTACAACAATAGTAATCCAAACCAGAACCGGAATGTCTGTAGCTTGGGTAGTCCGACAAGGTTCTCCAGCCGAAACTGTAGAACAGACAATGAGCTGGTTGGGGAACGAAAGTTATATAGGGTGGTGGTCGATGAGTGCCAGGCGCAGGTGGTTAGTAGGTAGGAGAGCTACTTGGAGTGATAGGTGGGTTTGGTGAAGGTGTGGCTGGTGGATCCCTGACAGCTCTGATCTCAACCATACTGAATACCTTTGTGATCATTTGGAATGCTAACTTCACTCCAGGCCTCTTTACCTCGCCTTCTCACTTGTGGAATGATAGCACATATGAATCTTATAGTTAAATATTAAACCTTTAAAAAATATTGTATTTTTTCTGAATGTTGTTTATTTTTTCATGTAATAATTGTAATCTCTAACACTGAATAGCTTTCCATGATTTTTATTTTTTTTTTTGTGATCAATTGTGTAAAAGAAATTGTTTTTAAATCGTTTTCCTAATAGTTGCTTATCTACACAGAAACACAGCTCTGTACTGCGCATGAGCAAAATGTGAGACACTTCGACCTGCATCATTTTCACCAAGCGTTTATTTACTTTTTCTGCTTTTTGAAACGTCAGGGCAATGACTAAAAATGCTTTATTGTTTTTCGAAGCCCTGTTTTTACAGACCACGCTGCAATTCGAAAACGCCGTTTTCAAATGTATCCCCTTTGAAGTGCATTTTAATAAATAAATAAAATGCCATTTCAGTGTCAACAGAAGACCAGAACAGAGAGAAAAACACAAGGAAACGTATTAGTGTTGATATGGGCTGTGTCTGGCTGTATGGACATGGTTTTATACTGGGCCAAAGACCAAGGATCAAATAATACTACAATGATAGGAATATCTAAGAACTTTGACCTTGCTGGGACATTTGGCTTGTCCCCATGAGGCTGGTCTCCATGTTTTTTTTAACAAAAACTGCAGCTTGGAGATTAGTGATAGGGTTAGATTTAGGAGTTTGTATAGGATTTATCACCTTCATTATCATTTATGTTAATGGAAAGTCTTTGCATGAATAGTAAGACAAATGTGGGTGTGTGAGTGCTCTAATGGCTCTTATGTCCCATTGTAGCCCATTCCCTCTCCTTACTTATTCTTGCCTGAACTTTATTTTCCTTCTCCTCTTTTCTCTATTGTCTTTGCATGGTGAGTTTGACATAAAAGTGACCTGAATGCCAATGTCACTAATGTGTATTTGTAGACTCATCAAAATCCCATTAGCTCTGTGCCCACCCTGTGATTTGCACTCACTGCACAACTGACCACAAACTAAATATCTAACTAACAATGGTTTGGCATTTGTTTATGGCAATCTTGGTTTATGCCATTATGTTATATCTCACTGTGCATTCATCATTCATTTGATCTTTTCATAGCATTAACAAGATTTATGACTTTGAATGGCTGCATGAGTGACAAAGTCAAAATTATTGCAGATCAATCATTTTTGGAAAACATGTTTGTCTGAAAATATTCAGTAGAAGGGGTCTTACTTAATATGTTAGTCAAGCACCAGTGCCTCTTGACAGAGACACTTATTTAGACCTGACTGTGAACTGAGAACCTGAACGACTCTGGTGGTACGGATAAAATACAATCATTCTTAGTCATTCATGTATTTAAACATCAATTATTGTAGGCTAATTTTCTCAACCTAGTAAAAAAAAAAAAATGATGACAGCTCTCACCACCCATCTGCTTTTGACAGTGAGAGACACAATAAGCTAGTCATAGAGGACACACACACACACACACACACACACACACACACACACACACACTCCCTGATGAACTCTTGTCTTTGTGGTTTGTGACATATGGAAGCTATCAGCAAATATAGTCTCACCAATCGTACTTGATCCATGAACTCTCTAAGGGACTAGAATTTCATTGCTTACTTTTTTTTGCTTGTCATTCTCTCTGTACATGTACAAATCTAAATCCTATAACATTTATGAATACATTTTATATTCATCTCATTAATATGCAAATAATTTTCTCTAAACAGACAGGCGACAGAGTTCTTCACTCCGTCTCTATTTTCCCATAGTCCTGCGTGTTTAAGTCATTATTTCATATGGCAATGATTTGCTCCAAAATGCAACCTTATGCCCTGATGTAAGGGGTATATAAAGGAAATACTGATGCACATCTAATCTCCATCATGCTGGGAAGATGGGCATCAGCTGCTGGCATTGCGGCTCTGGAGATAAATTATGCAATCAGCTAAAACCGGTGGCTATAATCTCCAGAGGAGAGGTTCTTACAGCAATCAGTAATGTCAATAAATCATTATTTGATGGCATGAATCTTTCTATTTTAATCCTGAGTTTTTTTTATTCAGTTTATTGAATAAGAGAGTTAGAAATGTATGCATGAATACAGTGTATATAGTATATATCATTAATGGGAATGCACGATAGATATAAGATACATTCTCCTAGGGCCTTAACCACATCTTTTAAACATTATTGTATCAAGATTATTTACAGGGGCTTACCAGCCACCACACCTCACTGTTTGTTTGCACACCTGTATCATGTTCAAACCAATTAGCTTTTGTATATAGACTCACCATTTACAACACTCCAAGTCCTGTCTCGTGCGATTTTGCTAATGAAAGTGTTCAGGTCTGTGTTTCTCTGCTCTCCGAATTGTTATGTTACACAATGACTTTTTCTGTACAAATATATTAATGGGCGTTAAACTAAATATAAAGACATACTGCTGGCATTCAAAACTTTAGGAACCTATTTATGGATTGAAAAAAAGAAGAAACAAAAGCTCATTTGCCTGGTAGCAAATTAATAATTGTGTTTGGTACAGCACTAGACATCATCCTTGTTGCAACATAATTTTGTTAACTTGGCGAACATTGTGACAAAAATGATGATACATTTTCAGCCATCTTTTTAACCACCTTGCCAATGTTGACCCACAATTGGCATGGTTACGAAACATGCTCCTTTTCCAAGATTGGGCCAGTGTTGGGACAGATTTGGCAGCTCTGTTATGAAATCTGCTTGTTTGCCAGTGCTGGTCCAACAATGCCATATATAGTGGACCAACATAGCTATCCAAAATAGACATTGGGTCAATGTCAGTTTGCTACCTGGGCTAGGTAGCTTGCTAAGAGTGGTAATCATGCCTAATTGTAGTAGGTGTTGAATGTTTTCTGTTTCACTAATACAATAAATCAGTCGATTAACAAAATCGGCAACATAAAATCAGCCTATATAAAATGATCCATCAGTAATGATGACTAACATTTTCGTTTTATTTAACATTACATTATAAACTCTATGCTCATTAAAGTTAACAAGGTAACTAGACAATTCCAGAAACAACCTAAACCAGGAAAAGAAGACTGAAAATTCTCTGCATTTGCTGTTTAGAATATTTTTTTATAATTATATTTTCATATAGTTAAATAATGTTCGATGTTGTATGGATTAGAGACAGTGGCATTGAGTAAAAGGCAGGAGGCGTAGCTGGAGGTAGCAAAGCTAAAGATGTTAAGGTTTTCGTTGGGAGTGACGATGATGGACAAGATTAGAAATGAGTTTATTAGAGGGCATGTAGGACGTTTTGGTGACAAGGTGAGGGAGGTGAGATTGAGATGGTTTGGACATGTGCAGAGGAGGGACATGAGTTATATTGGTAGAAGAATACTGAGGATGAAGCCACCAGGTAGGAGGAAAAGAGGAAGACCAAGGAGGAGGTTCATGGATGTGGTGAGGGAAGACATGCAGGTAGTTTGTGTAAAAGAGGCAGATGTAGAGGACAGGGTGGTATGGAGACAGATGATCCACTGTGGCGACCCCTAATGGGAGCAGCCGAAAAAAGAAGAAGAAGAAGATAGTTAAATAATGTTATTGTGATGATTATAGACATAGTTTCATATTTGTTTCATATTTGTCATGTTTATATTTACGTATGTTTCAATGTTACTTGGTGTTTTGCCATGTGTTACATGACAGTTATAAAACATCTTGCTCAGATTGGATTACAAATTGAAGAGCAAACACTATTTATCTTGTAAAAAAAAAGTTTGGTCATTATAATTAAATAAAGTATAGTTAAAGTTATTTTTGCACAAAAAGCAAAAAAAGCACAGTTACATTAGTAGTATCCTGACAGTTCCAAAACACTGATTTCAAGAAATAACGTAGAAATCTAGAATAATAAACCAATAAGCTTACAATTATGGTAAAATGTATTTTACGTTTGAATGTTTGAATCCCAGACTGTAATATACAATACCTTAGGTAGTAATGCATGCCGTTTATAAATACATTTAGAAATTGGAAGAGACAAAACACACTGATAAGTTTTTGGTTGAAGGTCATAAAATCAACACTAGCAAAGTTTTACCCTCAGGTAAAAATCTGTAACCATGAAAATCCAATTAAAGGGAGGTTTATTTGCAAAAAACAGATGAGTGTCTTGGTTGAGTAAGCGGTCGATGGGAAGATAGCCCGCTCTCTGAGCAGCCAACCCTCATTTGATCTGAGTGAAGATAGATTGGAGTTTATTGGAAACATATGAGAAGAGGCAAGGCTTCAATGACTAGAACAAACAACGCTCCAAAAGCCAGTGTATGGTTGGTTTAACTTCTCAGCAGCATCCAGGGACATTAAAAGGCCATCACTGAATTACAGGAGCTTTAGACAGAAAATAAAGACAAAGTTCATGAATGTGTTCCCGGATCTATAATGATTGTGACACAACCGAAAGACTAAAAACTTTTTAAACAAAATAAAGCCATAATTACATATTTGTTTGTCTTAATTAACTGCTACGTCCTAGTCAGGTTAAAATGAAACATGTAATTAAATAATATTTTGTTTTGTTTTGTATTTTATTCAGTCGTGTTAGATTTTTACTTTCAGTTGGGCTGTAGAACATCTTAGATACTTTATGTTCAGTGATGAATAGCCTGAATTCTAGCCAAAATTGTTTTTGTCCTTGGAGTTGCTAATATCGTAACAGAGGTCATATGGCACTGAAATATTTGTGTAGGCAGTAAGCATAGCTGCTAATGATGATTCAGTGCTTTGGTGTGATTGTACTTTTGAGTTGTAGCAGCAGTGTATAATAACCTTTTTATTAAGTCGGATTTTTGTTGCACACATTTTTTGGAACAATACCCAAGTGCCATTAATTGTGTGCCTGTGTGCTTGTGTGTGGTTGCTTGTTTGTGGGTGGGCTGACTGGCACGTTCTCAGTGCACCATGAAATTTTAGAAGAAAGAAGGAGAAAGAGAGTGAGTGAAAGAGAAAGAGATTGGAGGGGTGGGGTGGGGTGGGGTGGGGGATTGGCATTGGAGACCTAATTAACCTACAGAGGTTGAGGATGTCACGAGTGCATAGGCTTATGTTTATTTTAGTGTTTGTGTGTTTTTCTGTTTGACAAGTTGCATGTCATTAGAGTGAGTTTGTGTGAATTATTTGTGTGTGTGTGTGTGTGTGTGTGTGTGTGTGTGTGTGTGTGTGTGTGTGTGTGTGTGTGTGTGAGGCCAGCGTTAATATCTTGGTGGGGATCAGATGTCTTTGGACCTTGAGGAAACTTTTGGCTGACATTTGGACTACACAAAGGTTTCCACTAAGATGGCAAGTTTTGAAAAACAGAAAAAAATAGGAAAAAATACACATTAAAAATCCTTTTGGTTACTAAGGTATATGTTTAGGTACAGTACAGACCAAAAGTTTGGACACACCTTCTCATTCAAAGAGTTTTCTTTATTTTCATGACTATGAAAATTGTAGAGTCACACTGAAGGCATCAAGGGCTATTTGACCAAGAAGGAGAGTGATGGGGTGCTGCGCCAGATGACCTGGCCTCCACAGTCACCGGACCTGAACCCAAACGAGATGGTTTAGGGGTGAGCTGGACCGCAGAGTGAAGGCAAAAGGGCTAACAAGTGCCAAGCATCTCTCGGGGAACTCCTTCAAGACTGTTGGAAGACCATTTTAGGTGACTACCTCTTGAAGCTCATCAAGAGAATGCCAAGAGTGTGCAAAGCAGTAATCAAAGCAAAAGGTGGCTACTTTGAAGAACCTAGAATATGACATTTTTCAGTTGTTTCACACTTTTTTTGTTATGTATATAATTCCATATATAATTCCACACGTGTTAATTCATAGTTTTGATGCCTTCAGTGTGAATCTACAATTTTCATAGTCATGAAAATAAAGAAAACTCTTTGAATGAGAAGGTGTGTCCAAACTTTTGGTCTGTACTGTATATAATGAATCAACAACATTGAATGTATTTTTATGTGAAAGGTCCTCATAAGGAGAATTAGACAAATGAAAGTGTGTGTGTGCGTGTGTGTGTGTGTGTGTTTGTGTGTGTGTGTCTGTGTGTGTGTGTGTGTGTGTGGTAGGAGGTGGTGGTGGTAGTGGTTATGGTGGTGTTGGTATTGTAGACCTTGTTGCCTCAAGCCTGAAGGCACGTTCAATTCCTCCATCAGTCGCCCACCTTGAAAATGATGCAACAAAATACAAATATATTACTGCCCAGTTCTGTAGACAACCTTTATTTTCTCATTTATCTATCTTTATACTCATTTTATCCTGGGAAAGGTCACTGTGGATTAGAAGCCTATCCAGGGAACACTAAATGCTAAGGGGGAACACACTCAAAACTGGACTATTTATGCTATTTGTCATAGAATTTTACATTTCTGCTAGTTTTGTTCTTCAGTCCTCCCAGTGAGCAGATCGATTTAGAACTGTTTCCTAATGAGGTGTATGGGGAATCTGAGAATGATATAGTGAAAGTCTTAAAAGTTCATAATGCTAATTAGTCTTATCATTAGGAAATGGCTGAACAGTACAGCTAAAGGAGGAAGAATGATGGATGAGCTCATGGAGATGACTATTACACATTAACGACTGCAGGGATCAAAGGAGACAACCTCGTCTATATAAATGTTTAACTGAAGACATGTAAAGAGGGGATCAGTGTTTTATGGTGTAAGCCTATCCCCCCAATGGGAGCCGGGGGACTGGTGACTGGTGCTGGATGGAGAGCAAACTCTTGAACAATAAAAGCAGAATACAACCACCGGTTATCCATAATGACTTAGACGATGCCACTTGAGAATACATCCGCATCCTTTACATGTTAACGTTTTTAACACGGCAGTCTGGCAGTCAGAACCAATGAAGAATCCTTGCTTTTTACCCTGAACTGATGAAAATTGAGATGAACACAGAAGCCAGGAAATCAGTCTAAAGGGAAGTTTGAAATGCTATCAGAACAGCAATTTTTGATGGACACCTTACTCAAAATGATCCCATAAACACTACCCACTCTTCCCGAAAACCTTCCCATCACATTAAATTAATTTCCCTCTCATGAACCAGACCTTAAGATCCTGACTAGCATATTGTGATTGCTACTTTGTTTGGCAGTTGATGGAAAATTCAAGCGCTATTAAGAGCCTCCCAGAATAGCCCGAAAGCATACTGTAATAGGAAACCCTAAAATGATATATTAATATGGCATTCCCTTTAGTTCCAGTGTAACGTAATGAAAATAGGAACAGTGATATCTTTGACCTTGCAGCTATATAAGGACTAAACTTCATCTTATTCTTTTAGTCACCACTAACCCAGTAAGCATAGATCCTTGAATAACATTATCACTTGTTGAGCATAACGTTTCATAATTTGCAGCCAGGATTATGTCCCTGAGGGACAAAAAAAACATTTTCAACCCTCACATGAAGAGTGTGTGTGTGTGTGTGTGTGTGTGTGTGTGTGTGTGTGTGTGTGTGTGTGTTTTAGAGAATTGATATCGACCAGATACATCAATAATTCTGCGCAAAAGGGAAAAACCAGAAAATCCATTCCCAGGAAGCAGAGTTCATACGTTTTTACAGGGGCTCATAATCATTTCAGTTTCTAAACAGTTACAATGAGGATTTTTATGTATTTTGCTGGAAGAAACAAATTTGTTAGATAAAGACAGGACATTTTATCCTCTTTTCTTTATAAATATCTAATTATGTCTTTCATCCATCCATCTATTCATCAAATATTCAGTGAGCAATTTTACTAGTTTGGATCATAGTGGAACATTAGACACAGGGCCACACTACACCTTGGGCAGGACACCAGTTCATTCCAGACTGCCATGCACACATTCCTTTAAACTTAGGGCTATAACCAGTCCTCCCATTGTCATATAGGAGATGGGGGGAATCCATAGAACTAAAAAGAAACATACAGACTTAGACACTATCATTGATAATTGAGCACATCATGTAAGTTTTTTTAAACAACAAATTATCATATTCTTTATATAAAAGTTAATAAACAATTTTACTTAACTTCAGAATCTAAGTAATACTACTTCAAACAGACTCTCAGTTTGCCAAGTCCACATGTGATTTTCTGATTTTGCAATAATTGGCTTAAACACTTTACCACTGCACTGTTCAATTTTTCTGCACATCCCTGCTCTCTGCCATGCTAAAATTTCATCTTCATCTCTAGCAAAGAACCGTGGGGTGCCTCTGTATGACTGCCGTCTCTGGTGTCTCTGCTTCAGGCTGATTCTGTCCCCTGAGCCTTGCTTTATTCTCAGTCTGAAGACAGAGTCTGCTTATTCCCCACTATAATGAAATCCACGCTGCAGCCGCAGCTTTGTGACAACATTTTAACTGCAAACACATTGTTTGTTTATGAGATTTTTCTTTGTATGTGACTTACTTGCAAGTCACTTCTCCTTATTGGCAGATCAGGCATAAAGTAAATAAGTTACACCCCCGGCTTCACACAGTTTTATTTTCATTATGGTGTTTTATTCAACTTAGATCTCTCTGAACTTTTTGTCTAAAAAAAATCCTTCAGGGTATACATTTGTAAATCAAGAGATTTATCAAAACCGTATGCAAGAACCTTTAAATGAGTATTTTTGCATTTGTAATGTGGAAAAACAACATAATGATAACTTTGCCCTCAGCAGCTCACCTTGCATGCATGTGATTTAGACATTGTACACTTTTATAAAACAAAAAGACAACTGCTGTGCACTTTGCAGTTTTTGCAGGTTAAGTGCAGGTAAAAATCAAGATAAAGATTCAAAACCATATAAGTATGCTAAATTAAACTAAACTAGATAATTTAACACAGTCTTGAGTATTCTACATACATCACATCTGTACTATTTTATTTATTGTTTATAGTTTTCTTGGCACCTAGTGTCCTTAAATCCTTTCATTTATACATGCTAACTGGTCTAAAGTACACAATATTTTTTAAACTACTGTATTGAAACAACAGGGAAATTATTATTTGTTTGTATTTCCCAGCAATGTTGGGAACCTGGGGTCAGAGTACAGGGTCAGTCATGTTTTTGCTCAAGGGTCCCAAGAGCTTGGGACAGCTTGGGAATATAAGGTCTTGAACTACCAACTTTCCGATCAGTAACCCAAAGCCTTAACCACTGAGCTACTACCTCCCCCTAATGTGAGTTTCTTTAATTATATTAACAGGTACTTAAATATCAAAGGTCATTAGAGAAAAGAACATTAGTTCATCTTTCATGGCTTTGTAGAAAAAATAGGTGTTTTACACATAACATTTATGGGAGATGCCTGCATCCAGACCGGCTTACAATTATCTGATACTATATTTTTTACAACTGAGCAATTGAGGGATAAAGGCCCAGCAGTGACCGCTTGGTGGTGCTGGGATTTGAACTCACAAAATTCGTATTAGTGTATTTACATTTATAGTTTTCTGCCAAGCACAATGTGTAATCTAAGGACATTGAGTACATGTAGACTAGCTGCTATGGCAGGTTTAGTATAATATTTCCTTAATGCAAATAGCAAAATGTAATATTTAGTGAAAGTTTTACTAATATGAAAATCTGCATTTTTTTTTTATTGTACTTAATTATGAAGGTTGGGTAATAAATATAAAAAATGCAGAATGTACAGCAATACTAACGAGAATTTTTAATTAGCTGGTTCATGAGTGAAATTGATGTTGACACGAATGAAATTGTTTGCTTATTAAATGGTATTGTTGTTGGGAAAGTAGCAGACACACCTTTTTACCCTTCTACCATCTAGAAAAAGGTACCGTCCAGAACTTCACATGCAGACAGTGTTCCTTTTTATAAACCAATTGCTTTAATCTACTCAATACACTAGACACAAATGGACTAGACTGACACACACACAGAACTCAAATGAAAACCTTTATTAAACAATTAATTGCTAAATACTCAGGTCTATATATTATTGTATATAAGATAATCCAGAGCAAATTAGAATCCAGGTATACTGTATGTTATACTATATGGCACCTGAAATTATAGCACATCAACACATGAAACACACAAGCGATATCAAAGAAATGTTCCTCTGTGCTTTACTTGAATGAACTTGACACATAATTATTAGCTTTGGAGTCTTATTATCTGTAGATACAGCACAGCTTCTCTTTGGAGTTTTTTCTTTGTTTTGACTTCATTCATCTGACTGTTTTTTCTTTTTTGTCTTATTATGTTTCTTCTAAGGAATCAGGAGAAATATCAAAAGGAGTACTTATGACATTTAATATTTATTTAATTTAGTTATTCAATGAAACAGACATTAATATCATTCTTTACTCTTATGAGATATCAAAGGAATGCTCCTATACAGTGTACTTGACTGAACTTGACACATAATTATTATCTTGGGAGTGTAACAGTTTGTCATGGTCTCTAGTGGAATCAAAATGTAGTATGTGTAAGTCCTGGGGCTCAGGAGAACACCCTAGACATGCGAGACTACAAAGCTGTCTTTCAGTGTGATATTGGTGCTGTCAAGCGGATTACAAGTAGACTTTCAGATTTTTTACTATATTTTTATGAACTGGAATTAATCAGGTTTGTACATTTCAATATAATACAAATCATAATAATGCTAAATACATTTTAAAATGATCCCAAACATTCTATAGCTTAGTCATGCAGTACATGGACTCTCAGGATGTTTGGCATTGCAGTCATGCGTGTGTGTAGATCTGGAGCTGTGCAGGCTTCATGGAGCTCAACCAACAAATGCTTCATGGTATGTCACTCTAATTGTTCTGCAGTAAAGTAATGAGTGGAAATTATTTCATTGTTCTAAACAATGAGCAGATGCTTGCCCAGATATACATCCAGACTTTGGGCTCATGATCAATTTGGTACTTGTTTAGTGTGTGTCATCTGTATAATAATAAGCAATTGAGTTTGATTTCTGAACATTATTTCAGTATTTACAGTTTTTATTAAATGAAATGTTTAAATGGATTAATTCTAGTATAAGCAATACACTTGGTTTAGAGTTGCTCCAGAGGGAAATGCACTGTACAATCAGTTGTAAAACTGATTTTAGCATGGAATTACAGCAGCTGTTTCCTATGGTGATATCAGAAACCTTCATATGGCTAAATTCTTCCAAACGCTGGAAAGATACTGGAAAAAATAATTTACAAATTATTTCATGGTAAAAACACACACACACACACACACACACACACACACACACACACACACACACACACACACACACACACACAAATACACAAGCACGCACAGGTATTTTACACCCACATTCAATTTAGAGTAGCCAGTACAATATGTGTACCTGTTAATTAATGGAGAGTGGGAGTATAAAACCCAGAGGAGAAACACAAGAAAAGAGAAAGTATATGCAAAATGCCACACAAACAGTAACCCAAGCTCACGATTGAACAAAGAACCCAGGAGCTACAGCATGAGAAGGCAATGCTACAACCATTGCACGGCAGTACTGCCCTAAAACAAATATGGTAAAACAGTCCAAAAAGTAGGTGCTAATGCCTAAACTGTATTTGTGTTACAGGCCTTGCATGCTGTGTTGTACTGTAGCACTTCCATCCTTGTCAACATGAATAATAGCTTTTTTTTTCACTTGATTTGAGATATTCATCATATTGGTATCATTAAATGCAAGTTTTAAAATAATTGAAAATGACAGAACTTTAGTTCTGACTTATTTATGAGAAGACAGGCTACAGTTACAAATGGGGTATTCCACTATATATGGTATATACATTTTGTAATAAAAACATTTCTATTATAAAAGTCCCAATTCTCAGCGAGCAGAACATGTTTACACACAACTGCAATGATTTCTTGATATAAGCAGTGAACATGGGTGACATGCAGAAATATTATAAATAGAAATCACAAAGAGCAGCATGCTGAGATGGTCATGGATTGTCAGTCTAAACTATTTTTGCCATTCAGAATCTTAAAATAATAAAGAATACAGAGCTTTGAGCAATTCTCCAGAGGCAACTTGGACCTTTTGGGGGAAAAAGAAGCTAAGATGGTGGGGGATGTTTGAAGGAGTAAAAGGAGAAATATAAGGAGGAGAGGGTGGATTTAATTGCAATGTGTTTTTACTTCATTGGGTGGCACTGGATTTGGAAGGGGGTTGATGAAAAGAGGGTTTAGGGGAAAGAGAAACACAGGGAGTCATGCTTTTAAAGCCATATTACTAGGTTTCAGTGAGTAGCTCCATATGCGCTTTTTCACTCTAGGGTTGTACTGTAGGTTGATGCAATGCTTGCTCCTAAATGTCACATGCCCCTGTGCCTATTCCTATTTTACACTGGTTATTGTCACACATATGTAAACAGTTTTGATAGGACTTCTTCTCACTCAATATGATGAAATGTTATACTGCGATGGAACAGCCATGTATAAAAACAAAAAACATAATTCTGTGCAATTCATTTAAAAGTTTTCTTTTTTAATTGTGAAAGGCACGAATACCACAACTCCTAACATCTCAGCCTCCACTATGAGATACACTATATTGACCAAAGGAGTGATTTTTGAACATCCCATTCTACACCTCTTTATTTACTGTTATAATAGTCTCCACTCTTCTGGAAAGATGTTTCACTAGATTTTGTGCTGGGGAAATTTGTGCTAATTCAAATAATGTACATGGTCATTAGTAAAGCCATGTACCGAAGAGGCCTGGGGTGCAGTCAGCCTTCAAATTCATCCCAAAGGTGTTTAGCAGTGTGTCTTGTTACTTTTTGTCCATATAGTGAATCTCATGAGATTTTAAAGTTGATTGCAATAAATTAATGCTCTTAACATACTGTATTTCAGAGATACTAAATGAAAATAATATCCTGTATGGCGATGGTCATGTTTTACAGTAATGTTTCTGGTAAACAGTTGCTATTTTCAGCTTAAGGTATTTTGACAGTTGAATTATGAAGTCAGTCTGATACAAAAAAAGTCTAAATGGTCAGGTGTTTTGTATGTGTACACAGACAGAACACAAATGCTTTAAGGCACACAAAGTAATTACAGCACGTGTTCACCATAGAGCTAATAAAAGTTGAGAATGACCACTAACAGTCCTTCCTTTTTCCCTTAAATTAGTTATTGATTTTTTCCTTTCAGTGTCAGAAACAAGATGTGCTTAATCAGGCTATAATTATTCAGACCATTTGCTTATTCATTAAAACATTTATTCAATCTCATGTGAGTGGTCAGTAGGTGAAAAATCTGGTTATGCTTTTACAGAGTGCTTGTTTCTAGTCATTCTGAATGTCTTTGAATGTTTACCAATAGGATAACTCAAAGCAGATTCACTGTTTCTATTCCTAATTAACTTTTTAAAGTCGTATTGTGGACTCGGCAAAATTTCAACTAACAATTGCTCTATTCCCATGTTCTTCCATAGCATATGAAATTCTTCTTGTCAGCTCAATAGCAATTCAAGATGAAAAGAAAAATAGTTTGTCCTCACTGATCAATGAAGCTTGCACTCCCAGTAGTCTAGATTTTGCTCTCAGAAACATTGGATAATGTAAACTTTTGAAGACAGCATGGCCGGAGAAATGTCTATTGAGAAGAATTGAAAGCAATATGGGATACTGGACTGGCTGAACAGCCCTTAAAAACAGTTTTTCTTTTGTTGTTGTTTTATAAAACCTTTGGAAAAAAACAAACGTTGTTTATCGAGTCCCTGAATCAATATTGCACATGCATCCTGGAGTAAACTGTTTATAAAGTACACCCAATTGAACTTACTTTTGTCTACAGTATATATGAAAAAATCCTAGTCTATATTTGATCTATAGTAAATCTAACAAACTGTTAGGAATAAAGAATTTCAACTGTCAATTATAGATGCTGAAAAAGCATCTAACAGAATAGAACCAAAGAACCAATTCAGGCCAAAGGGAGTATGCTTCTTTGTAGACATGCACAGGAAACAAAGTATGGTCAGAGCTATTAAAAGACGGTGATAGATGAGGTGAAGCTCGACAGCGCATAATACCGTTGTCAATACCTCAAGAGCTTGAGCTGGCTTTGTTTGCCAGAGGGTGTCTTGTAGCTCTAAAACAAGGCTTTTAAAGAGTAGCATCACTGAGCTGTCGAGCGGTGAATGAGCTTGCCTTGAGAGTGCCCATTTAAATGCCAAGAAGACAGGAACACTGCATTATTCACCAGAGCTGAATACAGCAGAACCTAATAGTTTAGCAAGGAAAAAGTAGCAGAGACATGGAAAACCTTGCCATGAACCCAGACCACACAGGTTTGAATAGGACTGAAGCAGGTACATGAACATCCAGATAGAATAATAGACCTCCTATGTGAAGCTTGACCCTTTATTTATTATGGTCTACTGCACTTTTCTTTCCAATCTTTTGCTCTTCTTTTAAATCTTTGGGTTGTCCACTGATATCTGCAGACATGCTTTAAAAGTAACTTCCCTTAGGACTTGTGTTCTGGAGCAATAAGGGCAATAGGTGGTAAATTTTTCCTTTTATGGAAGAATTCATTCATTATATAATGCTCTATTTTTGGGAATCAACTTAAAAAAAAACATTGTGGAGAATATTTAATGCACTCTCTCAATTCCACATATAGGTAGTCTTCAAATTATCTACTGTCAGAGCCAGAAAATGCAAATGTAATGTTGACTGAGGAATACAGTTATAATGGCAGACTTCTAGCTTAGAAATGTAAGCAGTGGACTTGAAGTCATTCAAAGTCATATAATTAACAATGACAGCTGGTCATGATGTTAAATGTGAGGGCTAAAATGTAATATTGATTAATAAATAAATAATGAAACAATTAGAGACAATTAGAGACAAGGTTACAAATAGCATAATAAGAATGATAAAGGGCATAATAAGAATGATTGCTCTACGGGGTTCAGGTCGCATCTCCTCCAATTAGTTTCCATTTTATAATTTGTAGACTTTTATCTACCTTCATTCGATAATATGTCCTTAGTGATTAGAAGATAACCCCTCCCCCCAAAAAAAAATGTTTGTCAACTTTATTCATGTCTATATATTTCACATACACCTTCTCAGTTACTGTTCATGATTAGTTGTGGTTGTGTCTGAAAAAGAAAAACAAAACAAAACAAACAAACAATAAAAACATCCCAAATCGAGATGACTCCAATGTTGGACTCCAATGACTCGGGTCTAATGTGAGTTATGCAATTTTACAGAAAAAATAAAATTTCTTGTTATAATGTGTATTAATGATAATGAGAGAAATAACAAATGTAGTCTTAGATGCGTCAGTGTCAGGGATCCACCAGCCACACCCTCGCCAAACCCTCCAATCACTCCAAGTAGCTCACCAACTTACTAATCATCCACACCTGGTCCAAATCAGTCACCACACTATAAAGACCCCGTTTATCCACATGCTCATCGTCCGTTCTACAGCTTAGGCTAATAAACATTCCGGACTACCCAAGCTACTCCGTTTGGTTTTCACTTAGCGTGCAAGATTCTGTGTGTATTGTTTGTGCTCACTCTGCCACAGTTTCCTCCAGGTTTAGTTTACCCGTGTATGGTGCTGATTTCTCGTGCTTTCTGCCTTGCCCATTTGTTTTGCATTAAAAGGCCATCGTTGAATTCACTTTGGTTCCCGTACGTTCTTTGCGCCTGACAGTCAGTCTTGTCCGTCTCCATCTTTGTGAGTTTGTTCTCTTGCTCATCAATCAATTAGTGCAGTTGTTTCTGGGGTGCGATTTCTTTTTTTCCCCTTACATTATTTTGATTTTCATAATTTTTACTCAGTAATGGATATGATTTAAAACGAAGTAAAGTACAATACTTTAAACAAAACATACTTAAGTACAAGTTAAATTAAAGATTTAAAAACTATTTTAAAAAATAGAACAAAAAAAAATCTACTCAATTAGAGTACCACAAGTAAATGTACTTTGTTAATTTTTCATCTCTGGTGGCTATGCAACCTCGTAACAGAAGTCACACGCTTCTGAAATGATAAATAAACATGTCAAATGTACTGTTAATGTCTATTACATTATCCAAAATGACCATGCTCCATGTCATGCTCTTAATCTTTCATTGTATGGGATTGAAGCTAAGAGTAATAGTCTTGTATTTCTTTTTTTTGTTCTTTTTATCGACTCCATATTCTAGATTTAACAGAAGCAGCAGCTGGCCCTAGCCCCAACTCCATCTCCTTTCAGCATCCGGGCATGATGTATCACATTAAGGCCTTTCTATATATAGCTCACCTGCAGTGGCCGTCCTTGTTGCTGTCGTTTCTTCTCCTGTATCACACCTTTCGCTGTTTCTGTTTCTCTTGAGTCCCTGGAGAAGAAAATGAGGACGGGAACAGGGTTGTCAGCTCATTTGTCAGAGACAAGGTAACGTGCTCCTGATTATCTAGGCCGATTTCTTTCCAAATGTGCGGCACATGCCTGACCTCCAGAGGGTGCTATATATGCTGTATAGATCTTGGAAATTGCATTGTGGGTACTCTAAATTAGCAAAGAAATCTAACAATTGATTACACACAATTAATCAAGCATTCAATATGTTTTAAGCAGAATCATGATGTATAAGCAGAGAACTTGGAAAATCGAAAAACAACTTGCCAAATCTGCATGAATGTCCTAGTGTGACCGTATATGAGACCTAACATTAAACTATTCAATGCATGTATCAGGACTTTTTATTTCATACCATAAAATAGAAATATTGCATGATTGCAGAATGCTAAAACAAAATATACCACATGGACAAAAGTTTGTGGCCACCTGAGGATTTTAATGTACTTTTTGAACATCCTATTTCACACTCATTTGCTTATAATAACCTCCACTCTTCTGGGACGATGTTCTACTGGAGTGTGCTTCTAGGGATGGAGTGTGCTTTTAG
Source organism: Silurus meridionalis (assembly GCF_014805685.1). Lineage (NCBI taxonomy): Eukaryota > Metazoa > Chordata > Actinopteri > Siluriformes > Siluridae > Silurus > Silurus meridionalis. The sequence goes on along the minus strand of NC_060896.1, from coordinate 9,407,410 downwards.
TGATTTGTTCTCATTCAGTCACATGGGTACTGGTAAAATCGGGGTAAAGGGGGCCAAGGGTGCAGTCAGTGTTCCATAGGGCAGATATTGCGCTTTATAGCAGGCCACACAAGATGCTGAAACAGATTTGGGTCTCCTAGTTCAATTGAAGATAAAAACATAATGCTACCTCATCCAAAGACATTCTATACAATTGTGTGCCGTTAATTTTGTGGAAACAGTATGCAGAAAACCATTCATGGCTGAAAACGTCAATACTTTAGTGTATATAGTCTATATATTATATGTGGATCATTGTTAAGTGTATCCTATATGGATATTGTCTAGAAACTAGAATCAGGCTATAATATTATAGTATTATAATCATGTTCTGTTATACAATAAATAGGAACAGATAAAACTAAAAAGTCATATACATCCACACACAAATTAAACTTTTAAAAAGCATTAACCTATTCAAATGCAATCAAATTAAGAAATATTCAGTTATTCATAGTTTCTACCTAATCTGGTATACATTTAAATTAGGTAGCATACAGAAATTTTTAACAGGTTTTAAAATGACTCCCATGCAGATGGAAATCGATTTTCCTTCCCTAACTGAGAATAAAAATCGCTCTTGAGATGTTTTGAGATGAGAAAGTTTAAATTTTAAAGTTTAAAGCTTTAATTCCTGCAGATAATAAATTTTTTTGATATAAACTGTTTATCTTCTATTGGGACTTATCACACCAGCTTGTATTGTGCCCTCTTTAAGTGCCTTAAATGCAACAAAACTGCATTAAATATCTGCAGAATAAATTACATTAAGAAGGTGGATACATTTTACAATTGCATTTGCCAGTGTGGTGAAAAATAATTAAATCATAAATATTTCTAAAATGCAGAAGGCCTGGATAGGAGCTGCTCTCTTTTTCTCGTCCTCTACTCGATGCACATTCAGACAGGTGCTTTTTGAGATATGCGGCAGACAACTCATCCCACACACACACGCACAGTCCTGTCACTGCAGTGATGGGTATTGTGCTTTGTGGAGTGGAAAATATCAGAGCGAGGAAGTGAATAGTGGGGACAATATTCTCAGCAGAGGGTCTGCAGGATCCAGTGAAATGATGTGTCATCATCAGAATGACACAATAGGCTAAAATAAATGCCACCGGGTTCTGAGATGCCACCTGTCCTGCCCTGGAGCCTCCCGGTAGCAGATGTCTAGAAGACATGGAGTACGACTGAAGCCTCCAGTTCCTCCTGCATGACAAGATGTTAATGAAGCCAGCCTGATTCGAAGCTACCTTTGCCAGTAAACTCATTATAAACACTGTCAAATCTTATGAGATTTACTGAGAGGAAAATGATCTCCCCAGGTCCCCAGGTCAAAGCTCACAAATGACGCTTTAATAAGGTATAATTAAGGTAACCAAATATTCCAGGGTTTCAGAATGGGGTTCATGTAGATATATTTTGAATATGAATATGGGCTTCGCACACTTGTCTTTTTGTACATGCAATTCTCTATGCATTTTTTCCCCTTTCAGCTAGTGCTACAGATGTTCTAAAAAATACTTGCTGTGAACTCCCTCACATCTGTTGCACAGATATTTGAACAAAAGAAACAAAAACAGTATTTACCAGTCCATGAGACTGTGACGTCCCACAGACTGGAAATTAATTTAATGTTACGCTAACTAAAAAAAAACATTCTGGTCAACAAAATATTCGCACACTCAGTTTACATAGTAAACATATGTGTGTATGTGTGTGTATATATATTTAAATATGTACGTATATATATATATATATATATATATATATATATATATATATATATATATATATATATATATATATACATACACACACACACACACACACACACACACACACACACACACACACACACATAGGATTGTGGACCATATGGATAATGTCCAGGCAAAGCCATAACTGATAAACTGATATACTGATAAAGATTACATTCTCTTCAGCACCAGATAAAGGAAAATAATTATGATCTTCAGTGCTAATGAAGATAAATATCCAAGCCAGATGAGAACAGGATTAGTCTATAACTACTCAATCATAAACTACAGTCATGATGCCCAAAGCTAGTGTGAAGTGCAAAAACATAGGCAAAAACTTTTATGGAAAACAAAGCAATACTAAAAGAAATATGATTTAATTATTTTGAGAAACAATTAAAACATGAACGGTTTTGCTGTTAGAAGAGCATGGGATAAAATTTAATTATGTTTATTAATAGCTTTTATTATTACAATATTTAATTTCTTAATCAGTGACACATCTGTATTTTAATCCTTTTTTCTTACATTTCATGTCCAAGTTGTCTTGTATGCTATAACAGCTATAAACAGCAAAAAAAAAGAAAAAAAAAAAAAAAAAAAAAAATTATTTATATATATATATATATATATATATATATATATATATATATATATATATATATATATATATAAACTATTTATGGAATATTTATCTTCTTGCATAAAACTTCTCTGTAATGATTATACATTTTTCATTATTAAATATTATATTTCTTCATACAGTATATTATTTCTCTTAAATATTATTGATTGAAATATTAGTCTGTTGAGCATCTGCTATACAGTAACAGTCCAAATGAATGTGTTGTTACTACAGGATCAACAATGCAATCTGTACTTTCAATTCTCGTCTTTTATTGTTTTTGAGACACATGCACATTCCTTTTGGTTATATGCAACAAACAAGGGTCTGAGGATGGAGATTTATTTCAGGTCAAAAGGAATACTGAATCAACATGGCTAGCATTCTATACTTCAATATAAGCAGTATTTAGATACAAAGCAGCCAACTGGAGTCTAATCTATCATGAAATGGTCTGCCCAGTCACTGCACCTAAATCCTATTGAACATCTCTGGGGTAAACTGGCTTGTAAGGTCAAGAATAAAAATAAAACTAACAAAGAACACCAACGACAAGTTTTACAAGAGTTATGGCTAGGTATTAACTGTCTGGATGCCAAGAATTTATAATGTTATTTTTGCTAAGGGACGGTTTTTCAATAACAATGAAGTTTAATGTCTGTACATTTATATATTTTTATATTTATCAACCCTGCCTGATGTTCACTACAATTCTGTTCAGAAGGTCACAAGAAAAGACATAACACAACTATAACCTTCACATTTTTAGTAGTACTGCTATCTGTTACAGTATTCTTCACTTGATGCAGGTGTAGCTTCTTAAACTGAGTCTGTATAGTGCTAAAGACCTGATTATGATAATGTTTTTTGTCACGGGGAGCCAGACTGCACGCCTCCTGACCGCCATTAATGTCTAAAGCACGTTTAGAACCTGTAGAAAGAAATCCATAAATCTAAGGCTAATAGCATGCCATAGGCAGCCATTATATCCATCTGAATTCATTATATCAGAAAGCTATTGGAAGGATCACTTTCCAAATGTGGTGTAATACTGGATGACTTTAAAAAGAAACCGATGCAGATGTTTAATATGTTTTCTGAACACAGTCACAAATAAGGCAAAGTTACAAGACTTTTTACTATGTTACTATGTGACTTGTCATAATGCCAGTGTGTTTAATAATTTGGCCAGCTGTAAGCATTTGCTCTTGAGTTATGCTGCTGTTTTTTTATTTAGAAATTAAAGCATCTGTGCTGAAGTGGGTGAAATGATTGAGGATATTTAAGCCAAATTTAGTCCAAGATTCTCCCTGCCAAACCCAGTCTTAGCGCAGGTGCAAAAGCAAAGTGGTATTTTTCTGAAATTAACTGTAGCACTGAAACTCCATATTTTCTACCGGTTAACTAAATAAAACTGACAATCATTAAAAATTTACTTGTGGCTACAAAAATGTAATCAGACAGTTGATTTATTATTAGACATGAAACATCATGCATACTTCAAAATCAATAAAATGTCTTATAACCTGCATCAATTCTACACTTAATATACACTTTATGGACAAACGTTTGTGGACACCTGACTATAAGATCTATATAAGACTATAAGACACACACACACACACACACACACACACACACACACACACACAAATAAAAAAAGCTGATGTGTTGTTTGCTTAGCTTAGGAGCATGCTTATGTGGTAGTGGGGACAGTCACATGGTTGAGGCGGAGCAATTGGAATGATGGCCAGGTTTCACTTATCAAGTTAGTGGGTCTTTAAAAGGAGCAGTGGGTGTCTGGTGGGACTGCGTTTTCCTGAACACTGGTGACGTCACCGGATATCTGGCGCAGCTGGGAGAGATTCGTGTGGTAAGGATTTAGTCGTCTTGGTAGCCTGATTGTGTCGATTGGGTTTTAAGGGTGGTTTGTTTTTTTCTTTTAGTGTGGATTGAGGAATCCAGCCATTATCGGGTTAAAATCATCCCACTTCCTCAGTTAGAGTTTCTTGGCACACCGTGACCTGGTTGAACCGGTAAGTCAGTTAACTGTCGGGTATTCATTTCTGATGTGAGAAGTTGGTTATTTTGTGCTTATTTCTCTGTAATCAGGAAATGAGGATCTGAGATCCATTGTAGTGGGCTGTCTTACCAGAGTGTCTTCGTACCAGGCTGTCTTCTTACCAGGGTGTCTTTGTACCGGGCTGTCTTGTTGCTTTGCTGCCTGGCTGTCTTGTGGTCTGCGGATCGCTAAAGCGCGGACGGAGTGACATATTGCATTGGCGTGCATGCTATCTACGTGCCGAGCATCAGCGTAGGACGCATGTCCTGGCCATACCGCGCTATAGCTAACGGAGTACCAAATTAGCCAAGAAGCTAAATGCTAGTGCGTTCAGTGTGTCTGTTACAGTGCTGAACACTGTGACGATCCACTGAGAGGTGGCCTGAGAAACTACTGCTATAGTTATATTTCTGTTTATCTGAGGAGTTGGAAGACCTGAAGGTGTACCCAGCAGCCATCGGAATGCTAAGAGGTCATGTCTTTTTTATGAGGTGGATTGAATGGAATTGACTGTTTTTATTATTTTGGTTGTATTTTTTGCTTTTTGCCACAGTCATATGAGTGCACATATTTTTGCTGTGGATAGGAGATCATTAAAGTAAGGTCCCCAGCCCTGGAGTCCGAGCATTCTTGTGTGGTATATCATGGATGTTTTTATATCATTTTAATAGTTCTTAATAAACTGTGTATTATACCTCTCTCTCATGTCCTGACTCAGCTGTAGACGAACCTGGGTGCCTTGTGTATGTCTTTATAAAGGGTTATCCACGGTAACTGAGCCCCAGGGGTGGCGTAGTCGGTTTCTACTAGTAACATTCTTATATCTAGTTTATACATTTTATTGTTAAAATCTTTTATGTCCTAAATTTCCCAATTTTCGAGAGCAATATGGACGTGCCGGTGCCACACTTAGTCGGCTCTCGAGGGAGTGAACTGTTAGCATTTTTTGCCATGCGCTCTCCCTTGCGGCTCAGGTCCCGCTCTCGCCGAGGCGAATCGGCACCGAAGGTCGCGGGGCTTGCAGGCCGACCTAGCAAAAGGCATGGAGATGGATGAGTCCTCCCTAGCCTCTCCTGCCAACCTGAGGGTGGTCCTCTCCTCAAACAAACAGGCAGTGGTGCAGCAGCCCTGACAATCAAAGCACCTTACTTCGGGGTGGGCGATTTACACCTCATTACACGGGGCCCGTACCTCCTCGACACCACCAGGAGGCCAGACTGTTAGCTCTCCCCCAAGATGTGCCTCAGAGCGCAGTCTCCCTTCACCAGGTGACTCCTTTCGTCCCCACTGGGGATGGAGGGGACACGTGCCTGCTTAGTAAGCATTCACAGCTGCAGGGGATCACCCCAGCTGTTCTGAGAGGGTCAGAGACCAGCCTTGAAAGGCTGTTTTCCCTATCAGACTTCTGTTCAGAAGGGGAGGCCAGGCTGTTAACTCTCCCACAAGATGTGCCCCAAAGTGCAGCCACCCTCCTGTGGGTGTCTCCCTCCATTTCCATCCATCGCTGTGGATGGAGGAGACCCGCTGACATTGCTCCAGCCGCTCTGGAAGGGTCAGAGACTTGGCTTGGGAAGGCCTGCCAGATGTTTCTCGTTGGGTGCTGCACACAATAGAGAGGGGCTACTCGATTCAGTTCAGGTCCTCTCCTCCCCGGTTCAACGGGTTGTGTCCCACTGTGGTCTCTATGGCCAAAAGCGCTTTGACGCAGCTCGAGTTCCCGAAAGGGAACGTCACTTGGTTACGTATGTAACCCTAGTTTCCTAAGGGAACAAGAGCTGCATCAACAGTCTACACTCCCTGCATCCCTGCAGCATTTACCTTCTCCTTTTTCAGAAGCTAATATCGCTATCATTGCTCACCCATTTTGTAGCTTCCTGGTTTACGCGACGTATTGATGACATCACGACTTGCTTATTGGCCAGATTTTACACATGATTCAGAGCGTGAACAATGCGAGGCATTCCCACAGCATTTAGACGCAGCTCTCGTTCCCTCAGGGAACTGGGGTTACATACGTAACCTAGTGACGCTACTGAGCAACTCATAAAATAGCAACATTTGCGATTGCGACCAGTGCCTATTAGCACTGGTACGTCTCTAGATGGTTCGGGATGTTTGCAGGGTCAGCATCTACTTCTTTAAAGGTCCACAATCTTAATGAGGTGGGGCGTGACTGGGGCTGGCACAACCTCAGAATGCCTCGGGATGGGTAGAGAAAGAGAAGCAGTGGAAAAGGAATTAGCGTAGCTGCTGTTCATGATATTAACAAGCACAAGTTGATCATTTGCATTTGATCAGATGTAATGGAGCACAAGGTTATGATATGCGATGTGTGTTATGTTTAGTCTTTGCTGAGAAGATACATTTTTACTCTGCACTTAAACTGAGAAAGTGTGTCTGAGCCACAAACACCATTCCAGTCAGGAAGACCATTCCAAAGTTTAGGAGCTAAATGTGAATCTCTTAATAATGTTTTTTTAACTTCATTCTTTTTTGAAACTTGCATTGCTGGGAGGATATGGAGGTCATGAGGTATCTTATCCAAGATGGAAATGAGTCTGCATATTAGCAGGAGGTAAAGGCGGCTGGTGTCATGTTGCAGTCAGAACAACCTGAGCTAAACCTGCTCAAAACTGTGGAGATGATAGTGGACTGCTCAACGCTACTTTCCCTCACAATATCCAACAGCCCTGTGTCTTCTGTGGAGACCTTAAAATTTCTTGAAATTATAATTTCCCAAGACCTGAAATGGGAGTCCAGCATAAACTCTATTCTAAAAAAGGCCCAGCAGAGGATGTACTTTCTACACCAATAAAGAAAGTACAGTCTGCCACAGGAGCTGTTGATATGGTTCTAAACTGCAGTCATTGAATCAGTCCTATGCACATCCATCACCATCTGGTTTGGAGCATCAACAAAACAGGACAGGAACAGACTGCAGTAAAAAGTAAAAAATGTAAAAAAAAAATCATTGGTGCTTCTCTGCCCACTCTCCAGGACAGTACCATAAAAGAACCAGGAAATGGCAGGAAAAATCACAACTGACTCTTCACACTCTGGACACAACCTCTTTCAACTCCTCTCTTCTGGCAAGTGCTACAAAGTCTTGTTCACCAAATACACAAGAATCGTTTCTTTCCCCAGGCAATCAACCTCATTAACAACTGACCTTGATCATATGCCCTGCTTCATATTTATAAGTACTGCATTATCAAAACAGACAGTCATCACATCATCCCCATATGTTACACACACTACAAAAGTTCTAAAGTAACATCTTTATCTGACATGACACACAATACTGTTATTTGCATTATCATGCACTCTCACACTTTATGTAATTACTGATCTGTCATATACTATATTTTGTTCTATTTAATACTTTTATTGTCTATATCATCTCACATTGTCTATATAGTCTAATCTGTCTTGTATAGTCTAAGCTAAATGCATAGTGTTATTTATGTCTGTACTTTTGAAAGTCACCAACAGCTGAAACCAAATTATTTGTGTATGTCCAATAAACCTGATTCTGATTTAACATACCTACAGTATTACCTACACATTTTTGGTGATAATCATAATTGAAACATACATTAGACTGAATATTTCAGGGTGTAATGTACTGTGATGTGATTTTGCCTAATGTTGCTGGCTTGGATTCTTATTCAAAGCAAAAAAAAAGCGAATGTGTATACAAGTTAAAAACCACACTGGAACAAAATCAGAAGAGTTCTGCAAATGAATTCTGAGCATACTGTGCCCAGGGAATGATTTTCCCTGCCAGTGCAATAATAAACAAAGATGTGCAGGAATATGTGTTGTATTCGTTCTCAGGCACAGGCCCAAGTACAGCAGCACTGCTTTCTCTAACAACAGCAGACAACTCAGAATCCAAAAGATGTGCTCACAAAACAATGCAATCAACACAAACCAAGAAAATCACGACTAAAAATGATTAGCAGGCAGAAAAATGATTTTGAAAGAAGCATTAAGAGCAGCTGCTTTTATTATTTAAAAAACAGCCTTGTTTTGAAGTTATAAAGCAAATCTATTTAAGATAGCTGCTTATCGTGTCTGCATCTCTAGACTCTAACTCAAACTAATCATTGCCATAAGGCTGTCACCCTGGTTGAACACAGATACTCTCTGTTATCTTCCCTCTCCAGATCTTCCTCTTTTAGCACCATACCACACACTCACCTATGATGCTTCTGATACTTCTGAGACTTTGGATCTAGGTTTTTATTTTTTTCTTCATCTGGTTCATCCATCAAAATAACGATCCTCCCTATGAGTACAACCATTACTCTTTCTAATCACCTATTCAGAAAGATTCATACTGTCTACCTCTTTTCAAGAGTTTAAACACAATGTCATCTATGTATCTGTATATTTTTAGTGCCCCAAATATCTGTATTCAGACTTGGATGACAGAGCAGTGAACAGGGTTTGCTAAAGTATCAAAATAAACTTCAAAATACAGCAGCCACACCATGTATTAAAATACAAAAAAATACTTTTACAAGTGTGAATGAAATTTCTTGTCAAAACTTCCATCAATTTGCCCTTTTATTTTTATATTTGCTTTTTACCACTTAAATGGCTTTTTTATGTTAAAGTTATTCAGAAACATATACAAACAATACACCAATCGAAGTACTGTGACGTTAACAAAAGAATAACCATCTAAATTACAACACTATTGTTTGTTTGGAGCGAAATGCTTTTCTCAGGGCTGTGTCTGATTGCTTTATTTGCTTGATCTTAGTGCAGCTTTTGACACCATTGATAATAATGTCCTACTTAATAGACTAGAAAATATTTAGCACAGTTCAGCTTTTTTTTGACTGATCACTATCAGTTTGCTGAGTACTCCATACTCTCTGAGTTAAAGTTTGGTTTTCCACAAGGATCTGTCTTAGTCCCACTTATTTTCTCTATGTATGTTGCCTCTGGATGAAATTATACATAAACATGGTATAAGCTTCCATTGCTATTCTGATGATACACAGTTGTTTATTTCAGCAAAGCCAGATGCGAGAAGTCAGCTTAACCATGTGGGGGAGTGTGGAAAGAACATTAGACAATGGATGCTTAAAAACTTCCTCCTGCTTAACTCAGATAAGATGAAGGTACTTTTACTTGGTCCACATGAAGCTAAAAGTAAGCTGTCGGATTATGTAGCATCTCTGGATGGTCTTTCTGTCTTTGTGTGTACAGTATTAAAAGACCTTGTGTAATTATTGACTCTAGTCTGCCCTTTTAAGCTCATGTGAATACTATTGCCAGCCTTCTTTGACTTTAGAAATTTTGCTAAAATAAGAAATGTGATGTCGTTACAGGATGCAGAAAAACTAGTTTATGCTTTTGTTACATCGAGATTAGACTACGGTAACACTGAATGTTCTAGTGTGTGCATAAATACGCTTTAGTTAGTACAGAATGCAGCAGCTATAGTCCTTACCAGGACCAGGAAAATGACCACATCAACCCTGTTTTAATCAGTCTACACTGGCTCCCATTTAAATCTCGCATTGATTACAAAATACTACTACTGACATATAAAGCACTGAACAGTCTTGCACCGCAATATTTGATTATGATCCCCCACACCTACATAGATCAAAAGATGCAGGCTATTTGTTGGTACCCACAATAATGAAGACTACATCAGAGGGCAGAGCTTTCTCTTACAAAGCCCTACAGTTATGGAACAGCCTTCCAATTAGTGTTCAGGAATCAGACAAAGTTTTAGTGTTCAAGTCTAAAATCAAAATAAGTTTTTTTAGTCCAGCCTTTTGTCAGTAGATATTTTTTAGGTCTTAGAACTTTCCTCTCAGCAACTGACTCATTCAAAAACAAGTCACTCATAGAAAGACAACTGATGGCACTTGTATTCATAACAACTAGTTTATAACTAATTAATCATTTGATTGTTAATCATAAATATAATACTTTATTAGTATCATAATGTACTGTGTCAGGTAGTCACTGTCCATAATGTTCATAAAGTATGAAGAAAAAAAATCAGGAATTTCTATTGTGCATCAATATCATTAGAAATTTTGGGTATTTTGAATGTTTCATTTTTAAAGCGCATTATGCTAAGACCAATCGAATAATGGGCGAGCCTAACAAAGTGTAATAGCCAAGATTTTTGTCCTGAAGAGCCTATCTGCATTGGCATGAGTGAGCAAGGTGAGTGTTTGCGGCTTTGGCTCTGTGTCAAAATAATGACAGCACATAAAGAGTACAGAATTTATTAATCTGTGCCTCGTTCTGTCCCTAATGAGATAAAGATCAAAGATGATGGGGTTCACTACGCAAACAGCTGGCAGCGTATCTGCATACAGTCGGATCAATTTGCATATATCCCATGCATGAAATGAAACCTTAACTGATAAGCAAAAGGAATCATAATTAGAAAACGAGAAGCCTCCAGGTTTGAGCAGCGCAGAGATGCGAGCTAAATCTATTTCTGGTGGAATGGCGTTTGCAAGTTTGTTTGTACGCTTGCTTAATATCATGTTTGTAAAATATAAATGCAATAAAAATGCTGCTTTATTATGTTTACACACAAAACAAAACAGCAACAAGACAATTGCACTCAGAAGTAGTGTTTTTTATTAGGCAGGAAGAAAATCGACAATATCTTTTGCACAGGAGAGCCATCCATAAAGAAGATGTGCTCTGTGTGGGTTAATGCTGGGTTAATTTCCTCATGTCCCAGAGTAAGAGCATCTCATGAATGCACAATTCTTACAATCTCAAATCTCAAACCGTCTAATGTCCCCAAATAGTACAAACTGATTAAGTCAGATTTTGTAGGTTTTGCATATGATGCAAAATATCTGAAATTCACCAAATCAACACAAGGGCATTGCCATGAACAATCCAAGCATTTATATTTTTGGATTGTTCATGGCAATGCCCTTGTGTTGATTTGGTGAATTTCAGATATTTTGCATCATATGCAAAACCTACAAAATCTGACTTAATCAGTTTGTACTATTTGGGGACATTAGACGGTTAGCATAAGAGTATTTCACATCTCTTAAAATACTATGAGATTAATTAGATTAGAATAGAATAGAATAGAATAGAATAGAATAGAATAGAATAGAATAGAACACTGTAATGATATATTAGGCATGTGGGGAAAAAGACTACAGCCAATCACAAAGCACCACTTCTATACTAGGAATCCTACAATAGTTACAGGAAACAATTGAGCGATGAAAAATTAAGAAATACGCTCAGGAGCCAAAAAGTGGCAGCTTGAAAGTATTGTAATTTTAGTGGTGGACAGTAACGAAGTAAATTTACAGTAATTAAGTACTATAGAGCTTTTTCGTGTATCTACGTTACTGATGTATTTCAATTAGTGGAGACTTTTACCTTAACTTTATTACATTTCGAGGTCAAATATCCTACTTTTCACTCAACTACATTTTGAGAAATCAATCGTTCCCTTTGAGTTGATTAAGATCAAATTGAGTTGATTAAGTAAGAGTCTTGTGACAAGAAATGATAATAGGACATTTTAGACATAATAAATCATAGTACTTTGGATACTTAAATCCATTTGAAGGCAAATACTTTTGTACATTTACTCAAGTGAAAGTTTAAAGGGAGCACTTTTAATGTTTGGAGTAATATTTTACCTACTGTATCTACTTTAACTCAAATGCATGGTTTGTGTACTTCTTCCACCACAGTGGGATTTGAACTCACAGCCTTTATTTTGACAATCTTAATGTCTCACTATCTAAACAGTAACCTTACTTCATGCAGGCACAGAGAGAACATGTGAAACTCCACACCAACAGTGACAGTAATAGTAAAGATCAAACCAGGTATCCTAAACATGTAAAACTTTGAGGTAAATGCTAAATTTTCTTCAGCATAATAACCAATAAATATATTTTCTTTTTACAATAAAAAAGTAAGCAAGCACATAATGTATGTTCAAGTGTTAAAGTTGAATTTGTTGGGCAGTGAAAGCTCAGTGGATCTGCTTCTTTACTAGTGTCCAGAAAAATTTAAGTCCCACAAAGCCTCAGGTGGACCCTCAGGCAAGACCTCTGGTCCCTCAACTGTGAAACTGATATTTGCTTGGTTTGGATTTTGCCTCAGTGAATCATCCTGGCTGGATAAATAATAAATACACTGAGTCCTTGAAAGCATGGTCGTCTCTACTTGGGAGATATGTGTGTGTTGGTGTCACTTCTGTGCACATCAATTGAAGAAAGTTGCACAGAACTCTGGTAAATTACAGTTTTTCTTACTTGGTATGGCATATTTCTCTAAACTAATGTCCAATTCTCTCAAACAAGCACCAACGCACACTTTTAATTGTAGGGATCTGTATAACAGGGCCGGTTCTAGGCAATTATAATAGGGTGGACTGGCGTAAATAATAAGTGGCCAAGCAGTGGTAGTGGCCCCAACACATAATCCAGTTTTCTAATATTTAATTCAATTCAATTCATTTTTATTTGTTTAGCGCTTTTAACAATAAACATTGTCTCAAAGCAGCTTTACACAGAAAATGTGGTAAATAAAAGTGAATATGTTCTTTATAAGTAAGTTTTTCCCTGATTAACAAGCCGGTGGCGACAGTGGCAAGAACAAACTCCCCGAGATGGCATAAGGAAGAAACCTTGAGGGGAACCAGACTCAGGGGGGAACCCATCCTCATCTGGGTTGCACCGAATGTCCATTTATAGCAGATATACGATGTTGTGGGGTACAGTAAAGATGATCAGAAGTTCAGAAATATATGTAAATATATATAATATACAAAAAAGTAAAAAATAAAACTAATTAATAACATTACTGAACAGTGAAAATGAAAACAACTTCGAAAACTTAGAACTTCAACTGTTTTTTATTTTACTTCACTTTTACTTTTATTTTACTTTATTTAAACATTAATCTTTTTTAATTGGATCAGATTTCTCAATTAAAATGACAATATATCCTAAATTACGTTATTAAGCCTATTTACAAAGTACAAAATCAGTATCCTTTTGTAAAGAGTTAGGGTTAGGGTTAGGGTTAGGGTTGAATTTTTGTCAATTCATTACATAACCAAAGACAATATCAGAACATTATATACAGTTGTGTTCAAAATTATTCAACCCCCAATGCTGTAAATGGTTTTAGGGAATTTAGTGTACATTTGTAATTGTATTCAGAATGAAATCCTACAAGGACTTCTTAAAGAACCATATGCAACTAAAATGACATCAATTAGTTTTGTAATACAGTAGTAAATGTTTCTTTTGTGAATTCTTCATTGACATAATTATTCAACCCCCAAGTGACATTCAATCTTAGTACTTAGTACAACATCCTTTTACAGTAATAACAGCTTTTAAACGTGAAGCATAGCTTGACACAAGTGTCTTGCAGCGATCTACGGGTATCTTCGCCCATTCATCATGGGCAAAAGCCTCCAGTTCAGTCACATTCTTAGGCTTGCGCACTGCAACTGCTTTCTTTAAGTCCCACCAGAGGTTCTCAATCGGATTTAAGTCTGGTGACTGCGATGGCCACTTCAAAATGTTCCAGCCTTTAATCTGCAACCATGCTCTAGTGGACTTGGAGGTATGCTTGGGATCATTGTCCTGTTGAAAGGTCCAACGTCTTCCAAGCCTCAGGTTTGTGACGGACTGCATCACATTGTCATCCAATATCTCCTGGTACTGAAGAGAATTCATGGTACCTTGCACACGCTGAAGCTTCCCAGTACCTGCAGAAGCAAAACAGCCCCAAAGCATGATTGACCCCCCGCCATGCTTCACAGTAGGCAAGGTGTTCTTTTCTTCATAGGCCTTGTTCTTCCTCCTCCAAACATAGCGTTGATCCATGGGCCCAAACAGTTCTAATTTTGTTTCATCAGTCCACAGAACACTATCCCAAAACTTCTGTGGTTTGTCCACATGACTTTTGGCATACTGCAGTCGACTCTTCTTATTCTTTGGGGACAGCAAGGGGGTGCGCCTGGGAGTTCTGGCATGGAGGCCTTCATTACGCAGGGTGCGCCGTATTGTCTGAGCAGAAACTTCAGTACCCACATCTGACAAATCTTTTCTCAGTTCCTCAGCAGTCACACGGGACTTTTCTCCACTCTACGCTTCAGGTAGCGCACAGCAGTCAAGTCAGCATCTTCTTTCTGCCACGACCAGGTAGCGTTTCAACAGTGCCCTTTGCCTTGAATTTGCGAATGATGCTTCCTATGGTGTCTCTTGGTATGTTTAACATCTTTGCAATCTTCTTATAGCCATTGCCCTTCCTGTGAAGAGTAATCACCTGTTCTCTTGTCTTCCTGGACCATTCTCTTGACCTCACCATGTTTGTAACCACACCAGTAAATGTCTAGAAGGAGCTGAGTATCACAGTCATTTTAAAGCTGCCTAATTGGTGCTTATTAGGCTTTATTGCTGCTCCTGATATCCACAGGTGTTTTCAATACCTGATTGAAAACACTTCATTGAACCTCTGTTCTTCAGAGTGGTAGTCTTTAAGGGGTTGAATAATTATGTCAATGAAGAATTCACAAAAGAAACATTTACTACTGTATTACAAAACTAATTGATGTCATTTTAGTTGCATATGGTTCTTTAAGAAGTCCTTGTAGGATTTAATTCTGAATACAATTACAAATGTACACTAAATTCCCTAAAACCATTTACAGCATTGGGGGTTGAATAATTTTGAACACAACTGTAACCACTTTTCTTTTTGCCCCATTTTATAAATAAAAGTAATCTTTATAAAAAAAAACATTTCCTCACTTTATTATTTTGTACTCAACAGCAACCTGAAAAAGTATTTGCAATCTTTATCAGTTATTTTCCCCTTTTTTCTTTCTATCTGTCCATTAATCCATCTATCTACAGAATTAGTCTCCTGTTTTCCTTACAAAATCCTTACAAATTCATTCATGTGTTTAGTATTTGTTATGGATTTCTTATGGGCCAATTTCTCTAAATTCCTCTTTCTTTTATGCAACATGGTGCGATGATAGGGGTTTAGGATTCTTGACAGTGTGGAGAAGAAACTCTCACATGAAGCTGAAGACACCAATTCCCAGGTCTCCAGCCATGGTCTTGTGAGATTCCAAGAAGGATTAAATGAGCGGTATACATTACTGAAAGCACTTTTAGGGTAATAAGCTAAAATCAATATTATTGAAATCACTAACTGCCTGAACTGAGTCTAAAACAGCCAACAGTGCTTTGGGGCACTTGTTGAGGACTGAGCAGAAGCAGTGCTTCTGGAGGGTAAATTTAAATTAGCTGTAGCCTCTGGTGTGCTAACAGCAGCATCGCTACAGACACATGCAGCTTGCTTATTGTTTAAAAAGCCATACATCACACAAGTCATAACAGCAGTTGAATAAAGTCTAATAAAATGTAAGGCACGCTGGAATTTTCTTGGTTATTTTTCCCGTTTGCTAAAATATAAAATGAAACTTTGATTTGGTCCTGCTGAATAAATGTAATAAAAATAAAACCTTGCTTCCTTTTCTAGGGCTAATTCTAACAGTATAAACCTATTCATTTATTAATAATGCATTCTGATATAATCTGATTCTGATATACAGAATGCCAGAAAAAGTATGTATATTGAGAGTGAACTACAATAACAGATTTGTCCCAGTCACTGTGAAAAGCAACAGGTGCAAGTTAGACATTGAGAAACATGTGCCACAGAGCAACAAGAGTGTTAGCAATCATAGAAACTTGTAATTTGGTTGAAAACTCGATTTTCTGTTTTAGAGCCAGCCTACACCCTCTAAAATGTGAAAATATCTTTCCATACTGTCAGGAGATTGAAAGTCATACTCCTCATGCTAGCTCATGCTTGATTTCCTCATGCATCATTTCCATATAGCTGAGGCATTAAATGATAATCCTTCATCTTTCTGATGTGAAGAATAAGTGTGGGAAAGGGTGAGTTTTATTGCTGTTCCCTGTTTGAATATATAAATGCGCTTCTGTACTTTCATAACATTAACAGATGTCATTTAACTTTGCACACACATATGTTTCCATGCAGAGGTAGAGACTATTGTTAGGGAGTGGCTAAGCCCTTCTTGAGCTGGGTGCATGCCATAAAAGTAGTTGTTTAGCATTAATGCTATGTTTATATGAGTTATAGGCCAGAGAGAAGTCTGTAGAAATTGCAGTGAAGCTTACAAAAATGCTGTGCAAAAGCACAACCTATTAAATTCCAGTTAGCACAAATACTTTCATAAAAGTAGCATACGAGTTGGTATCAAAAGGTCAGAGACTAGTTTTGTAACACCCCAGCAGATGGCAGCACAAGGCTGCGCTCATAGTCACAGGGGGCACCGACTCATAAATCAGTGTGCAAAAAAGACATTATCGAAAGCTGTGCAACTGGTGCTATTCCGACCACGTGCATTACTACGTCTGCTATTCTGCGTACCATGCCAGGAGCTCTCCTCACCTAAAACAACATGATCTCACTTCTGCACCACCCTATTAGACAGATTTAACTCAATGGTTGCCTTTTTAACACTATTGCGGAGATCCGCAAATTGCAGAAGGTGCTTAAAAGGCTTCCAGAATAGACAGGAACGCTGGGGGCACTGTATTGCTGTGCAAGGGGACTATTTTGAAGGTGATAGAGTGTAAACTTCTAAAGTACTTTCTTGTAAACAGAGTTAGTCTCGAAACTTTTTGATACCACCTCGTATCTGCTCTACGCAGGAGCAACACTTCCAAACAATCTACCAACATTAAATGCTTACACACATGCACAGAGCATAACTCACCTTGAAACACCTGCCCTTGCTTTTTTTTTTCACAGCAGGACTGATGGATATGACGAGGAGGCCTAATGACCACGCTGCTGGCATGCCGCACATGACAGTCTGGTTCATCCTTCTGTTCCCGCAGAGATGCAGATTAGTCACACACAGTGGACCCCTGATGCGCATTGCAGCCAGAGGGAACATGTCCTGAGTAAATGGGAAGAAGCTGTTTTACTCACACACAGCTGGACACATATTAGAGGTCAATGGCTCCTCTGCCAAAGAGCACTGCTGTACCTTTCCACTGTGCTCCACAGCTTTCCATCTTCACTGACTAGCGGAGAGTGATGAACCCAGACGAAAAAACACTGCTGCATGATAGGCAATTCTTCCATTGTAAACATGAAATATGATTGAAAACCCTTATAGACAAAATCACGTATCATGTTACTGCATATGTCTGACACATGATAATCTTATCGTATAGTGAGTACTATACTCTATGATTACATTTCAAAAATGACACAGAGATGTACCTGTAAAATGCACGTTTCATGTTGCACATCAAATTAATATTAATAATATGTAATCACATGCTAAATTACATGTGAAAAAAATGTATTGAAGAAAAACATGTGCCCTGCATGTAAAACCTTATTATGTGAAATACATAAATCATGAGACATATCACATGCTGAAAAATTACACATCCTACATGTGAAAACTTTGAACCCATTTCTTACATGCAAAAAAAAAAAAAAGCAAACAAAAGCTATTTCAGACACACAACACACACACACAAATAGCTCTTTCTGAGAATGTGGCACAAAGACTCAAAGTCTTACAGTAGCATACCAGCTGTATTCAACAAGGACTGGCACAATTTTAACAAGAGCAGGTTAGTTTTCTAGCATTCTTCAGAGAAGTTCCTCATGCAAAGCCCTAATGAGCCGAGATAAAGATTTTGCGTTTCTTTTGAAACTGTCACATTGCACACTCATTAAATAGTTAAGATGCATATGTTCAAGAACAAAAGTTTCCTTAGCTGACTATACAGAAATATATACGAGGGGCGTTCAAGTCAAACCGGGACTTTTAATTTTATAGGTATAAAAATGGATGCTAGCGTGGGGGTACTACACACAGTAGTAAGTGGCTAGTGTTTCCTTTTACTGATAGGTGGTGCACTAGGTGGTGCACCAGTTCAGAGACCGTTAATCAAGATGGCAGACAACAGTGTTAGTGCATTCATGGAACAACGTGTGGTGATGAAGTAGCTTGTGAATAAAGGCGGAGAACTTCAAACACAGTACAGTGATGAGACGCTCAGCTGCAGTAAGACATTTAAATGGTGTAAACATTTCAAAGATGGCCTTACATCTGCCAGTGATGATCCTGGTCGTGGTGTTTCCCCGCCCACAGCAGTCATTCCTGTGAACATTCAGCATGTGGAACACCTGATCTTGGATAATCAGTGCACGTGAACGTGAAATTGCACAAGAGACTAATCTTTCTGTGAAAATGTTGAACGGCTGTCTTAGGATGGTTCTAGCATACTGACTAATTTTTCTATGACAATTCTTTCATAGAAAAATATATGCAGGTCCCACTTTTAAAAATTAGTTCTTTAATTTTTAGAACTTTAAAGTCCTGGTTTGACTTGAACGCATACTGAAAAATGTTTCGTATAATAAGTGGGAAAAATTTCCCAAGTAATCAGCAGGAATGTAGTTTCACTAATCAATGTACAAAAGCACCTACTCACCCACATCTGAGGTAAAATATACCATAACAAAGTGTTTATGAATCAACTCTTGCCAGCTAAATTACTTCCACATCTTAAGTAATCAGTGATGTATTGTAAACAGATATAATTCACCAATATGGCTGCACTGAGGGCTCTTCTCAGCATGTTACACAAACTACATCATTACACACTTTTATGTTTATGTGCATGTCTACTACACTGGGAACATAGCTAAAGAATTCAACCCAGATTATGCAGATTGTGTACCAGTTTATCACATGGCACCAGTAATATACTGTAGTCATTCACACCTAGAGCCTTTTATTGTAACCAATACACTTCCTATATACTTAAGGAGAACCCAGAAAGAGAAAAACCCTCTTAAAACATAGAGAACATGCAAAATTTACTCAGACAGTAAATCAGGCAGTGGACAGAAATGAAGTAAATGGAATTTGTTACTGTACTTTATGTATTATGCAGCTTTTTCACTTATTTCACATATTTTCACTTCATTTTCATTCAGGGAGACTTTTACTTCAACTTAACTACATTTCAAAATCCAATATCTTACTATTTAGTCAAGTACATTTTCAAAATAAGTCGTTTCTTTTTATTTATGAGTGGATAAAAATGTAATTGGTTTTGAACTTGATTTGATTGGCGCTTGGTGGTATCTACTTAGCACAGACATACAGTTCAGTGTCAGATCAACAGCAACCAGAACAATTTGAGAATAATACATGCTGGAAGAAACTCCTGACTCTAACCTGCCACAACAAACATGGCCCTTATTTTGCAAATGTTTTTAAGTTGTTATATTAAAGGTTTCGTGCTCATAATAATTGTAATAGATATCAATCAGTGTTTGAGTCATTAATATCATTCTATTAATAGATCAGTGTGCTTAGAGTAACAGAGTCTTAGTTGATTAAGCACAGGATTATAGCCATAATAAACCCTAGTCCTTAAGTACATATGAAGGCAAATACTTCTGTACTTTTACTCAAATGAACTTTTAAAGAGAGCACTTTTACTGGAGTCATATTTTATCTAGTGTTTCTCTTTACTCAAGTACATGATTTGTGTACTTCGTCCACCACTGCTCTCAAACATACAAATCTTATAGGAGTGGGTGACAACACAACCCACTGCACCGCCACACCACTTAAAAACAACAAAGATTTAACATCCACAGACTAAGTACATGTCACTCTTACCTTAGATTAGCTTAGAAGCTCATATTAGGCTTCCACAGAGTAAGTACATGTCGCTTTTAGCAGTTTAATCACAGCATATTCGCCTGTCAATCACCCAGTTAGGATCCCATGACTGACAGCTCAATTGTATTCTTCATATTCCACTTCCAGGTATGCTTAATTACTGTACAATTAACCTGACTGATTACTAATCTGAAGAAAGATAAATATAGTGGGTGGCACTTTATTCTGCACATTGAGCATATCATAAAATAGCTGATATCCTTATTTAGACATGACATTATTAAATTCAGTGTTTTTAAATGCTATTTAATGGCTTCAGTCAGTAATAGTTGCATACACATGCTCTTATAATACACATAAATGCTATTCAGCACTGTGTCCCACACTTCTGATGTTATATAAAGTGTAACAGCTCTTCATCCACCAGACGGCTTTGCTCTAAACAACCTAAGTTTTTTCGAAGCTGGAAAAAAGATCATAAGAACTGCTTCAAAATATATGCAAAGCTGGGTAAATATGATCACAGTAACATTTTGTCCTCATGATAACTGAAAGACTTCTAAGATTATGTATTCCATATTTGACCTGTGCTGCAGTAATATAATAGGATCCTGGGGATAGATAAAAAAAGTCTTATTCCACACAATTAGCGTTAGATAGAAGTCTTTTTCAAACGAAATACAAAAAAACAAGGTGGGATGTAATTTTTTATTCATCTTTTCCTGAGGTCTGAATGGTTGGAGCAGGTAAAGTTGCTGACCTAACAGCTTCATGATCACTTTGACCTTTGTGTATTCTAGTACTAGTCTTGTCCCTGCTGGTTTATTCTAGGTTCTCCAGACTCCATTCCATATAACAAAACATGTCCCATCTGGAATATATACACACTTCACAGGGTTATAATATAGGCTCTGGATGCACAGCCACTTTGAAAAACGTAAATCAGCTCCTTTTTGTGATCCCTTGCTAGCAAAATCTCCTTTAGCAGCTTCGACTTCCTGATCCACATAGAAAAAAAGGACATGTTGACAACTATTCCACTATTGTGTCATACTTAGAAGAAAGTAAACAAGTCAAGCCATATTGAACCGGTCATGATGCCCTTGAGCAAGATATTTGTGTAACAAAATGTATGCCCCAGGCTGCTTGTGTATGGATTTTCTACTTAAGTATACATAAATAAATTTCTGTTCCACTTGTCTGTAGTGCTTTAACTACTATAGTATTTATTATACTGTATTATTACACTTCTCTAGTGATTTAACAGTACTGGGTGGTACTGCAAAATTGTATTGTTTGCACTAAATGTTATTTGTAGTATTTTATGTCGTCTTGTGTTATCTAGTATTCATTTATGTGTTTTTATTTAGAACATTGTCCTGGAGGAAGGTTGTTTTGTTTCACTGTGTACTGCACCAACCATCTATAGTTGAAATGACAATAAAAGGCTTGACTTGAAACTCGAAATGAAACTCTTTTACAGTCACTTGCCATCATATAAACCGATTTATTGTTTATAGGCAATAGTAGAGACACACAGTTATGCAGCTAAATGCCCAGTTAAAATGAACAATGCAGACATTCTTGTTTATTCAGTACTTTTTTGGTTTTATGCTAATTGCTCTGCAAGAACAGAATAGAGCAGAGCAGTGTGAGTTTTTAGCCGTATCAGTGTAGTCTGCACAGAACACTATGCATCACTTGTCACTAGCCTGCTGAATTATACACGGATATGACAGGTTGTTGGAGGAGAGAACCGCTATAGGCTAGTCTGAAAATAACCTTCACGCTTTAGTATTTGGACTTTAGTATTAACAGGGTATTCTATGCATAAAACATGTGTAGTGATCGCCTCATACTTATTTAAAGGCATGTCACATTGTGAGGGTAGAGACAGCGAGAAAGTCAGCCTTGCCAGTCACTGAGCATCACAGACGGCAGAAATGATCTGCTAAAAATAGCATAAGACAGCACAGTCTCAATCTTTCTCATCTAGATTAACAAATTGTGCCATTTGGATAACAGGGTGGATTAGGGATTTGGGATTCAGGACTGAATATATTTGTTTTACTCGCTTTCAACTGAACTGTTTACTGTGAGTTATTTTTTGAAAGAATTCAGATCAATATACATGTCATTTGTTATCATTATTATCCCATCTCCTTCTTTCTTTTCCTCCCCCTATATTAAACAATTCACTATAACTATTAGAAAGAAAAGCATCTCAGAACAATTACTGACTTAGTTAAATACTAATTAATAAACAGTGCAGAATTTAGATATGTCACAACTTCACACCCCTGAACTATTTCATCTTTAATAGTGTGTGAATACTGAACTATAAACATATATATTATTTTGGATGATTTGTGTGGAACAAAGCAACAGTATACTGGATACTATCATGAATTTTCTGGTTCATCATGCATGTAATAAAACATTTTTTTTGGGAGGGAGAGAACATGCAATCCCTTACTTTTATGGCATAAAATCTAGAACACTTAATTTTGCACCATTGTACAAATCGTTACAAAATGGCCATAATTAGCTACACTACATTAGCTCCAGACCTCTCCAATCACTCATGGACCCTGTCTCCAGTTGTCAAATCCAATATGGAAACAGTGACATCCTGATAATGTGCCGGCAGAATATAGCCTGTGGAAAAAACTTTCCAAGACTTGCAGTGATGACAGTTCTATCAGTCAAGTGTGAGAACTTTAGATTTGTCCATGGTCTTAATAACCCATTAAGATTACTAAATGTTTTGTATATATATACAGTCAGACCCTGACCTACGACTATTCGAATTACAACATTTCGGAGATATGACGGTCATTTTTTTCAAGTAAATAAAATATTCAAAATAAATCAAAATATATATTTTATAATATATATCATTTAATTTGTACTATGTAAAAATAATTAAAATGTGTTTACAGTGACTCTTTATGTCTGCATCAGAGCGCATCATAAAAATTACTTTTCTCGACTTACGATCTCGACTTTTTTGGTCCCTATCTATGTCGTAAGTTGGGGTCTACCTGTACCTATATACAGCAGTAGAGGACAGAGGGGTATGGAGATGGATAATCCGCTGTGGCAACCCCTAATGGGAGCAGCCAAAAAAAGAAGAAGAAGATATACTGTACAGTGCCTGTCAAAAGTTTGTAAATGCCTAGTCTTTTATTGTTTAGTTTTTCTACACATTCAGCTGAAACTTTGCACTTTGTCTCTTGTAAAAGTTGAAAAATGTGACATTGTGATCCAGTTCATCCCAGAGCAGTTTAATATGATTAAGGCACAGTGACTGGGCAGGCTAAGGGATAACACTCCAGCTGACTGTTTGCTCTCTAAATAAAGCTTTCAAAACTTGGATACATGCTTCATGTCATTGTCTCCTTGTATGGTAAAAATCAGTTCCAATAAGCTTCAGTCCAGATGGAATTGCATGGCGTTAAATTATGGGATAGTAGCTAAGTTGGTTAAGTATTTCTTCTAAAAACCAACCTCTGACCTTCTCCAACCTTCCAACAAGTATTCAACCTGGCTTGTTCTAAAAAAAACCCAAACCATTAAACTTCCACCTTCATATTTCACTGTGAGGGTGAGGCAATCTACTAACATCATCTCTCCTGTCTTCTGTCTTACATAACTTCTTCTTCCAAAAATGTCAGATTTGGACTCATCTGTCGACAGAACTTTCTTCCAGTCATTCACTGTCCAATTCTTGTGTGTTTTTGCCTTTTACTGAGTTTGTTGCATATAAACAAAAGAAACATGCATGTGTCTCAAAAAGCAGAAAAGACTAGGTGTTTCCACACTAATGACAGGCGCTGTATATTGAGTTGCAGTCGTATGCAGTGTAATAGTTATGTAATAGTTGGAGTGTAATAGTTACAGTATTATCCACAATGTGATTGTTATCCACTGATAAGGTAGATACTGTTGCTCAGTGTGTTCAGTGCAGATAATGTATACTTGTACCATAATGCATGGAGAGCTAGAGGAAATGAAGTACATTAAAACGTTTAGAAATGAGCAAATGGTGTGACATATTAAGCACTGTGATAATAATATATATTTCTATGTATTCTAGTTACAGCTCTACTGTGTTAGCCTCAATAGTTGCAAACTGTATACTGATTAATCATTAGAAGCCTCAGCAAATGCTGTCCTTTACATGAAATATACACAAATCAGCCAAAACTACATAAAGGTGAAGCAAACAACACTGGTTATCTGCACAGAATGGAACTTTTTTTAGACATGAATGATTTTACGCAGCTCTTGAAGCTGATATGTTGAAAGCAGGCAAAATAGCCAAGCACTGGTTTATGTCACGTTTTTGACTTACATTAAAGGCATTTAGCAGACCCCCTAATCCAGAGCGACTGACATTGATCTCATTTATACAAATGAGCAGCTATTTCATTGAGGGCCTTCCTCAGGGGCCCTGGAGTGGCAGAGTGTAGCAGAGTGTGGCTGAGATTCGAACTCATGACCTACAGATACGAAGTTCATTGGCTTAAGCACTAAGCTACCACCCCTTAGCTATTTCCTAGTGGATTCTTTATGCAGGATTTTGCACCCTGATCAGTAATGGTTTGAGGGACATCACAAAGTTCAAGGTGTTCACTTGGATGCCAAATCCCTCATTCCAATTGAGCATTCTTGTGATGTGCCATTTAAACAAATCCCCTCTAAAAAACTTAGAGGATTTAAAAGATCTGCTTCTAGATACAGCACACCTTTAGAGGTCTTGTGAAGGGTCTGAGCTGTTTTGGGTATTAAGTATTAGGCAGGTGGTTTTAATGTTATGGCAGATCGGTGTATAAGATATTAGAAGAGGGGGTGGACACTTCTGAGTATATAAGTGAAGTTCAACAGTTTAATGTTATCTGTGTATGAGCAACAGTGTCCTCCTGGGAGAGAGAGAGAGAGAGAGAGAGAGAGAGAGAGAGAGAGAGAGAGAGAGTGTGTGTGTGTGTGTGTGTGTGTGTGTGTGTGTGTGTGTGTGTGTGTGTGTGTGTGTGTTCGCTCCGCACTCAGCTGTTCAGATGGCGAGATGAAAGCAGCTCTCATTTGCTCGCCGATCTTGGGAATCCAACTAATTTGTTCTTCAGGATTAGGCATGAAGGTAGATCCCACACCAGCATGCGTTTGACTGAAATGCCATTTTCTGCCTGAAAGCCTGTAACACTACAGTGTGAACATCTTCTTTAGCTTTTTTTTGTTCATCATCCAAACTTTCTGGAGTAATAAGAAAAAAATCTGCGATTCGGAAACGGAGATTACTGACTAAAGATCCTGAGCTCAGGAATGCCGTGTTTTAGAAGAGGAGACCTGAAGGACATTCAGCATCGCTGTGGCTTAAACTTGTGCTTTCAGCTCATCGCGTTTCTCGTGTAGAATGAGTCTTTCTGCACAGTGCAGCCGGAGATCTCGATTCACAGGCTGTAGAAATAAATATCACTCTACAGACCGGGCAGTTTCCTTCTCAATAACAACCGAAAACACATGACATTCGTAGAGGTGCTCATTCTCCTGCTGCTCTTCTGATATTTTCACTACAGTCCTGAAGCTGTTGATCATCTAACTTTTACACCATGGATTCAACAAAGCCTTTGAGTTTTCAGCTGAGCGCTTTCTCTCGGACTTTTCTCCCGGTACTTTAGTCCGGGTTTTCAGTTTGTTCTCATTCATTTTTTTTTTTTTTTTGCGTTCAATCCGCACTCCTGCTGGACTTCTCATTCATTCAGGATATCCGAGC